>NW_016163294.1:0-37392 GCF_001687245.7 Rhagoletis zephyria | reverse complement strand
TATGTATTTGTTTGTATTTAGTTAGTGAGGCACAATCATGCATTTGCACACAAAAAATAAATGTAATACAATTTGTTCTTTTTTAGTCAGCCCTCCTTTTGTTCACAATTCAAGTTCGTGGCTCACAAATTCTTATTTACCATTTTTCTTGCCTATGCTCCCCTTAGTAAGCTATTACAATGTTCTAAACCGGAACGAATATAATTCTTTAATAACTTTGCTTTACTTAATGCTTACTTTTCTCTTAGGGTGCCTTCTTTTTTTAGCATACCGGTCATCCAATTATTCATTGTTTTGTTGCGTACCAACAACGTTTTCTTTATAAATAAAATTCCTTAACCAAGGTCAATAACTTAGAGCGCATTGTAATTTGCTTCCAATTACGAATGTACTCGATTGCCACTTGTACATAGTAAGTGTATCCAATTACATAAATATTTATGTATGTATACAGGGCCGGTCTTAACCAATTAGGCACCCCGGGCGAATCATGCATTGACACCCTTTTATAAATATTTTATAATAAAAAAAAATGATTTATTTTGAATTCTGTGCCATGCTTTATGTACAAGAAAAAACTACTAAAACCGAATTTTCCTTTTTTTCTAGATTTTCTGCAACTCGATTTTTAATGGACTGCGAGGCTAAACTCCGAGTACTTAACTTTGTTTCAAACTTTTTAGCCGCAAGTGCGTTGTATTCAATTATAGTTTCAGCTCCTCGGCACCGTACTTCAAAAGCTCAGCTGACAGGCTGCCAGCTCCTCGTCCCCTCCTCTTCGTGCTATTCCTACCTCGTCATAGTCAGGTGGTGGAACATTGACTCCACCATCATCGACTGGGACTCGGGTTCGTCTTCTCCACAGCTTTCAGTGCTGCTGCCATTCAGTAGGGTGAAAAAATGTTCCATCCATAATTTAAGTACGTTCTGAACATCAGTCACTAGGTCGCCATTGTTGTTCTTACAGCAGTACGCCCTTATCTTAAAACCTTCCGTAAGTCGCCTAACTCTCTGGTAAAATTTTTGGGCGTTTTTCCTGTCGGCCAGCATCTCTAGCTCTTCGCACTCACGTATTTCGGCCTCTCTATTCTTATTGAGGCAAATACGTCTCGCTTCCCTTTTCAGCTCCCTATAACGATCCCACATGGCTCGCGTTGCGCCCGATCGCAGCGTGGCCCTGTAGGCGGCATCTTTTTTCTCTGCAGTTCTTTGACCCTCCTCGTCGTACCAGGTTTTCTTTCGGGCTCGCTGAAACCGGACTACTTCTTCGGCGGCGGTAATTAATGAACGGGAAATGTGGTTCCACTGCTCGCATATGTAGCTTTGTTGAAGAGTGCTCTCTGAGAGCAGGTGTGAGAGTCGATTAGCGAATGCAGCAGCCGTCTGTTGTGACTGCAGCTTTTCGAGGATAAGCTTTCCTTGCATTTCTGGGTGCACAGACACGATGTAGGCAGACAGAGGTGGCGCAATCAGCAGTACCGCTACTTTGTTCTTGGCGAATTTGACAGAATTAGTTGTTCGTGTGACGTCATTTAAGCAAACTGTTTGTATGTATGCAGAGATGTTTATATGTATGTAAATATGGCGACCTCCATGGTTTGACAGTTAACACTCTTTCTCTCCTCCATCTCCAACTACTCTTTCCTATTCGTTGCTATCTTGACGTCATCACCCGCAGGAATGCGCAATCTTGTATTCTATCATTCTTGGTGCACAGAGGCGGGTACGCATCTTGGTTGCAACAATAAAGTGGTTCGAGTCGATGTTCGGCCCTCGGAGTGTACGTACGTCTAAAACACTGGAACCATGCCGAGACTTTACTGTTTGCGCACAAGCCATTGCTGAGGCGGGGGTGGTTTCGTAACCGAATACACGTTTATATAGCGAGCCGCTTGCTCCAAGACAGACACCCGCTTGCAGCCGCACCTACTATAATAATAAGTCGGAGTGTCCCCACCGAAGCTCCTTCTCTTTCTGCCGTGACCCAAGGCTCTACTTGGATTGGTTATCGCATCTCGCACATGGGTTGCTCACGTTACCCAGACTGCGCGAACGAGGACGCAAGAGTCGGGATTGAGTATAGGCGTGCAACTGTAATTGCATACCCAGCATAAAACCTATACCCCATTGCACTCCACTCCTCTTTTATAAATTCATTTCAACTTCACGTATCATTATATAGGTGCCAGACGAAAGGAGTTTAAGAAGGTTGCCACCTGTTTAAAAACTGAAATTCAAACTATTCAATAATGTACAATATGGGTATCAATCCTTAAGGTTTAAAAATATGTACTTCATTTCCAGACTAAATGGAGGAATGCTGCCACTTCTATAAACACACAAATTGGATTTGAATTCAGGGCATTATGCCCTGATTGAAAATACAACATAAGAAATAGGTTTAAGAAAGTTTTAATTTGAAACATTTTGAAAGCAGTTAAATAAAATTTGTAAATCTCCTATGTTTTTGGCTAAGATTAAGTATGTTGAGTTTTATTGAAATAAATTATAACTAATGTAGCACGCAGGAATTTCATACACTCCGTAAAGTATAGCCTTTTCTCAAGTTAAGTTAAATTAATTCTACAATTTTTCCAAAATGAGCTTTATTTCTGATTGCTATTATGCATCAGATTACTCAATAAGTGAATTCATTAATAAAAATGCAAATCTTGATCATCTATTAAGTCAGAATTATTTTGCATTCATTGAATTGAACTGTGACACATTGAATCTAATCGGCGGCAATTAATTTATTCATAGTATGTACATATGTACATTCTCGTAAGATGCAATCATATCAACACAACCTTATAAACATACCTAAGCACATACGTACATACACAACTATGTATGCGGGTACATATATATGTACATTAGGGTGGTCCTCAAAATCAAATGAACGATCTTTTCAGTCTCGCCCCCTCAATCGGTAATACCACGATAACAGATATCACATATACATTTTGGTTCCGATTGGAGACGGTTAAGACGAGTCGCAAATTAAAATAAATTTTTTTTCATTTAATACCCAAAATCGATAAAGTCGAAGATATCACATATAAATTTTGGTTCCGATTGCAGTCAGTTAAGCCGTTTTCATAGGATATTCTGAAGTTTGACCCCCTGTGCAACACGTCTTAACCGACTCCAATCGGGACCAAAATTTATATCGTCACCTGAAAAGCAAAAAGACGTAACAATCATCATCATTGATATACAAAAAGTCATAACTAATAAAAAATTAAAAATTCACTTTTTGATTTATAACTATGATGGCTTTCATCGTATAACAACTCCCCACATCATTTTATGAAAAAAAAATGTAAAACTTTAGTTACGACTTTTTCCATTTCATTTACGATGATGTTACGTCTTTTTGCATTTCAGGTGACGATATGTGATATCTTCGACTATAGGAGCATCGACGTAGGGGTTGAGGATTAGGAAATCTGATGTAAAAATTTGCTTCCAACATTTAAGGAGCACCCTAATATACATACATATGTACATATGTATATGAATAATCTTCATTCGAGATTAAAGCCTGATTGGCCGATGCGACGGTTACACATGACATCTAATCAAATGTGGGATCTGGTAATTAATATGCTGAGAATTGCAATCGCACAAACATACTTGCATACATATATACATGCATAGGTATATATCTACATATGTACATACATATGTTAACACACGCAAAAGTGGGCAAATTCAAAATAAAGTATTTTAAGAAAGAATTTAAGACATAGTAAACGTACGTAATTATGTATCTGACTAGTTCCTGTGAAGTAAAAGACAAAACCATGCAGCTGTGAATAGTTTTTAAGATTTACAAAAACTCTGTTAAACAGCTGTGCGCAATAGTCTTTCGCAAGAAAGAATGTACATATTTATGAAATAACAATGTATTTGAAAATCCAAAAAAAAAAAAAATCAAAACATCATCAACAAAGTGTCTGTAGCAAGTGTGAATGCACCGCTCAAATTATTGGCTGATTATGCAATTTCGCTTTCGGCGTCAAAATGATGCCATGCCAAAAAGGCAAGACAAGTAACAAAGAACTGCTAGACTCAGCTTACAAAAATGTGCTATCACTTCTATTGCTTGTAGGCACGTTTGATCGAAGACCAACGATAAAAAAAAGAGAAAAACACCATTATATGCATGTGTGGACAATAGGGTGCATCACTCTCTTTAAAAAAAAGAACCGGATATGTTTTTCCATTGGAATTATAAAATTCATTATATTTTAAGACAACAATAGACGCCAATTTATTCGCAAAAATAAATAATAAATATTAAGACTTGAACACACCTCCAAAGATCGAGTTTTTATAAATAAAATTTAAACAATGGAATCAAAATAATGAAATATTTTTTTGGATATTATTTCAAATCGGTACACGTCACATAAATCTTAATATCCCTGCAAAAAATTTGACTAATCCGGGATGACTCCGGGATCAATCGCGAAGGAGCATGCGACTAATACCACTTTTGATCTCTTTATATGGAATGAACTGATCGCTTTTGTTCGAGCATGTCCTATGAAGAGACTAATTGTTCACCTTTATACCCGAAAGGGTATAAAAAGCGACTAGTCACTTTTAAAAAATAAAAATAAAAATTTGCGCCAGCCGCGATTCGAACCGGGGTGCTCAGTTTTGTTAGGCGAATACTCTCTCTGTGTGCCAACGCCGCACATGAAATTTCATTGACTAAGTGCGCACATATCATGAAATCCTTAAAAAGTACCCGTTAGGGATGAGTCGAGGACTAATTGATCTCCAATTATACCCGCAAGGGATGAGTCGAGACTAATTGACCTCCAATAGTACCCGTATGAGACTAGTTGCGACTAATTAATGCCCAATTGTACCCGATTGAGAGGAATCTCGGAATACTCTCTTTAGAGATTAGTCGAACATTTTTTTGCAGGGATTTTTCCGAAATATTTTAACATATAAAATTGTATAATTCCGGTGGAAAGCCCGCAACAGGTGAGAGGCAGCCTAATGTACATATGTACATATAGAAACACATAGATACGGATATACAAATGTTTAAAGCAATAGGTTTATAGCATGCAAGTCGCCAAGTGTCAATTGCTGCCGTCACTGCGGCTATTGCTGTTATTTTTAGCATTGTTAGCACTAATTGCAGCTGGATTGCGCGCGACCGGCAAAGTTCATTAGACGCGATATCGTTTTTTCCAAATTTATTTTTAATTTATTTTTTTTTTCATTAGTTTTTTATAAAATTAAAAAAAAATTTAATTAAATGTATACAAGAATATGTAAAATCGTCACACGCTCTTAATTGCTTGCGCTCTGATGGCGTACAAATCTAGTCGAGGTGAAAATAATAATATTGAGGCGTATTCTTGTTCTCGCATGATTATCAATTTTTAAGAAAACGAAAATATGACCCACAAATGGCACTCATACTTGTATTACTCAATTTACGAATAAAAGATTCGCCATGTCGTTTTTTTTTCAAGGCAGGCAGGGCAAATGGGTTGCCTTGTATGTATGTATATACAGTGACTCAAACAAATGACCACGTGTTGATTTTTTTTAAATATTCGTAATATTTTTCGAGTTTTGTTTGTTATTTTTCTATAAAAATGCCGTCCAAGCTCTAACCAAAATTATAAAAATGCAGCAGGTCATTCACGACATTTTTTCTCACTTGATGTTTTTTAGTAATAACTCAACCCCAGTGCCACCTGGGGGCAAAGAGAGGTATTGCCCTTACCATTACCAACACATATGCCGAATATGAGCATCATAAATACGAATTTTTAATACTGACTCGACTCCTGAGCCACTTGGCGTGCAAATTTTTTTCATAGCAATATTTCCCTTTACGAAACCAATAAATAAAACCTTTAGTAATAACTCGACTCCAGCTCCACCTGTCGGGTCAAATTGTGAGCTAAAACTATCAAACACATACAAGGCCCCCATTCCAAACAGTCCCACGTTTTCACATGAGTACGCGATTGCCTTCATATATGTATCTCCATAGCATATTCGAGTACTCTACAATGAACCTTTCCAGAGATATAGAAAGTCCCTATCTCACATCGTCGCTGAAATACAAAAAGATGAAGACCCCTTGGGAAGAGTTGTAGATCTTGTAGGTCACTTCTTACAGTACAATACCTGCCAACTGTGTATACTCTTGCACTTCTAATGCTAGTTGGTGTTCTGGTTATCTTAATATGGATATTTATTTAAAATTAACATTACATATTAAGTATAATTCTGAGCTGTGATGGGTTTGAAAATAGCGTACATACGCATGTAAGTATGTACATTAGAGTGGCGCAAAAATTTTAAGATAGAATTTTAATGCTATCAACCCCTTTGATTGTCCCATATGAAAGAAATAGACCCTTTTTTTATTTTGAAATCAAAAAATGTTTAGAGGTCGCTCAAAGCGCGCAAAGATTTCCGTGTCTTTTGTATGAAAAAAAACAGCTTTTCCAATCCTAGGAGGTGAGAGCATTAAAATTCGGAGTCTACTTTTTTTACATGCCTTTTTTGACCACCCCAATGTATATACGTAGATGTAGTCGAAATGTAGTTGTAAAAATACTTCAGCACAAGTAATATACACGATCAGCGTTTTTTTGTTCAAAATGGTCATTAATTTTTGATATCTCTTTTATATCTGCACATCCATTACATTTTTGTAGCAATGCTTGCGTATTTTTATTTACATTTTTTATGCAACAACTATAATTGCATGACTCAACGTATTGGCATTAAGCCATCCGCCGCTAGGTGAGTTTTTCTGTCGATTTTTTTTTTTGTCAATTGGACACTTTTTATAAAGTTTAGACAAGCGTAGGTATTCAGAAACAATATCGTATGATAATCACCTGTTCGATTATAAAGCATAATTGCGGCATATGTATGTAGGTATGTTTGTTTATGTAAGAGGTCATTTGCTTATACGAAATATGAGGCGCAGGGTGGTGCCATATTTAGCTCGGCTCGCGCTAAAACTTTGCAAACCTTTGCATAACTGCTTTCTGAGTGATAAGTAAGTACACTTATGTACAATGTATGCATCAGAGTTGCCACTGAAAATTTTTTTTCCCCCAAGAGCCAATTCAAAAACCTGCCAAATGGCTTCGAGTTTCTGTAAAAAACGCCGGGATTCTCCGAGTTACTATTGCGGCTGCGGAGTTCAGAGATTGGCGAAAGTAGGAGTAGGGAGTTTTTCAAAAGGTATTTGATATAGTGGCAAACAACTGGACCGATCCGGGAAACATAATGAGATTACAACTGTCAAAAGCAGAACCACATACAGACATATTTACAAAGTTAAATTTTGAAATATTTTTGAGAAAATTTTACGTGAGTCATAAAAACGCAACTTATTTCTGTAACTATTTTCAAGAAAAAGAATCAGCTTGCATTAAAAAAAATTAGCTATTCCTGTCTTAAATGGGAAGAATCGGTTTTCCGATTTTCAAAATGAAAAAGTGGAATAAACTTTTACTTTGAATAGTCCTTTTTGTTTTTGTTCTATTATTAACGTTCGCGAACCGAAAAAATCTCCGGGTTTGATATTGTCCCAATTTGGCAAGCCTACTCACAGTGCTGAAAAAGTGACATATCGCAACAAACCAGAGATTTTTTCTGTTTTATTATCAAAGAAACCTACCAAAATTTGAAACGTCCTTTAAATTTTCCTTTATCAACATGGAACAGCTTGTTTACTTCCGCATACATGGACTTCAAAGCAGGATCTCTTCTATATTTAAAAATAAATGTATCTCTAATCAATTTCGACGAACAGTTAACGTGGTCCAAAGTTATGCGGTAACATACACTGCCGGCAAAAAGTATTGGTAAAGCAAATACCACAATATATGCAACAATTTTTTTTTTCTAATATTTTTCGGCCAATTTTTTATAAAAATATGGTTCATTCTACAACAAAAAACATAAAAATATAATTCCTAAACTCGCGAAAATTTAGCAAATTTTCAACTTTTTAATCAGCTTTTTTAGAATTTTTTTTAGCATGCAGTTTTGCAGCCCATTAAATTCTAGTAATTTTTGATTTTGAGATTTTTTTGTTGGAGGTGTTTTGCATTTTTCTATACAAAGTATTTTCGAAAAAAAGTTTTTGTATGGAAGAGACTGCATAAAAAAAATACCAAAAATCAATGGTAATTCTTAGCTACTTAAAACTTGTACTTTTGTTAAATATAAATATAATTTATTGGGCTGCAAATCTGCATACTCAAAAAAATTCTAAAAAATCGGATTAAAAATTGGAAAATTTGCATGAAAATTTGCTGAATTTTCGTGAATTTTGCACAAAGTTTAGGAATTATATTTTTATGTTTTTTGTTGTAGAATGAACCATATTTTTATAAAAAATTGGTGGAAAAATATTAGAAACAAAAATTGTTGCATATATTGTGAAAAATTTTCTCAACCAATACTTTTTGCCGGCAGTATGCATAAAAAAATAAAAAATTATACCAACAAATTGAAAACCTTCTCCTTTTTTTGAAGTCGGTCAAAAAGTATTAAAATTTTAGCTACTGAAAATTCTGCACAATTCGCATTTCTTCACAAACAACAGCCAACCCGGAAAAAAGAAGGCATATCCGGACACACCGGACGCGTGCTAAAAATATGAATGCCATTTTTTCTGAAACGCTTTCTTATTAGTATTTTTCTCATATAAATGTCAATTATGATTAAGCTCGGTGTTTTTTTTTTCGTCGATGGAGGCGATCGTCACTGTAACCGCCATTCGATTGAAGTAGGTTGGGCAAACAAAAATCACTTTTCTGTTTAAATATACAAATTTCGATAGCCTAAAGGTTTAGGGAGAACATAAGAAGAATTGCAAGTCACAAGTTTCTATTTAATTTATATATTTTATTCAAACAGCACAGGCATCTTTAGCAAATTTAAGACTGTTCAAATTCTCCATTTTCATTGGCTAAAATAAAATGTTATCATAGCAATAACGAAAGCCCACTTTTTATTAGTTTAATTCCCTGTAGATACTTATAGGTAAACCTGCATTCACGCCCTATCCACTCCCTACAAAATGAATTTTTTCATCATTGAGATCAAATAAATAACTGGCATGCTAATTTAATTTCTTACGCACATATGTACATATCTACCCGTCTAGTTGTGTATATGTACATACATATGTATGTGCCTACAATTCTAGGCAAGGTAATAACTAGCCTATTAAAGAAATATTCAGATATATTTGTTTCTTTGTCAATTAAATTTATACAAATATGCTAATGAAATGCAACAGCTGTCAAAGTATCACCGATGCAGGCATCATTGCTATGAGTGACAATTTATCACGTGCCAAATGTGCAGATGCAAATACAAACATTTACGTGCCTTTAGGGTGGTCCTTAAATCAAATGAAGAATTTTTTAAGTTCTCACCTCAATCGGACACACCTTAACCGGACCAGAATTTATATGTGACGACTTCGACTGTGGTAGTATCGATTTTGGGTATTAGACGTAAAGAAAATTAATTTTAATTTTTGAGTCTCCATAGAGGGATCTGAACTTTGCCCTCTGTGCGACACGCCTCAACCGGCTCCAATCGGGACCAAAATTTAAATGTGATATCTTCGGCTAAAGTTTAATCGACGTAGGGTTTTAGGCTTAGGAAATATGATGTAAAAATTTGCTTTCTACATTTAAGAACCAGCCTAAATCACATATACTTAAATGCAATTGCTTGCAACCGAGTTAGCCGCTTAAATACTTTTCTAAGCGGGGTTTATTATTAGATTAAATTGTCAGTCTCGCCTGTCTGTCGCTCAACATTTGAATGACAAATTTTATCGTTAAATCGCTGCGGTGTTGATTAATTTGCAACACTTCGATACAAAGCTGATATGTTTAATTTTTCGGTCACAAGCTTGAGCTCAACATATTGGCTATTCGTCTGAAGTTTGATCGCAAATGATTAAATCAGTTTCTATAACTTTTATGAATACAATAACATTGACCCGGTGGTTATAAGTACCAGAAGCAGAAGAGGTTGGGTCCACAAAAGGTTACACCAAAGTGATCAGCATAACGAGCTGAGTCGATTTAGCCATCTCTCAATTATATCACTTTTAGAGATATCCGACTGAAATTTGTTATGCAGGAGAAATTTAGATTAATACCTCCTCTACTAAAGCGGCTAAGAACATAAAATTTGCCATTCTTTTTATTTGCCTTTTTTTGTCTGAACCACTCAGATAACATGTCGTCCATTGTACTGTTTTCATGTCCCTTTTAATCTCGTTTAAATCTGTTTGATTTACGAGTAAACCTAAGCAGATTGTTGGGTGTCAAAGAGCTCAGGTTTTCGTCTCTCCACACATCGTGGCCGAATGTCTCATACCTAATTATTTCAAAAGCGGGGAAGACGTACAAACAGTTTTTCACCATCTCAGCCCCTTCAAGGCAGGATAGGCAAATGGAGCTTTCATTTACGCCTATCACAGTCAGGTCTTTGTGCCACGTGAAGTGACCAGTCAGCAGTCCAACAAGTTGTCTGCAATCCCGTCTGCTCAATGAGAGCAAAAAACTAGATATACCTTCTGAGATTGAAGGCGACATTAGTTTTGGCCACTTGCAGCTCCTCGATGCCTCTCAGTCATTGGTAAGCGAAGTGTTTATCCAATTTCTGCTGATGGCTTCGATAGCCTAGGTGGGTAGTGCTAGTACTGCTTGCGGGCCGAGGAATGCCTGGTCTCAGCCAACTCTGGCCAAATGGTCAGATGTCTCATTACCAGGTACTCTTGAGGATTGCAAATACCTCAGGCTGGAAGACCGAAGCATACTCCCCTAAGAGAAAAATTAAGCTTATCTCCATTAACTTCGATAAAGACCCCATATCCTGACCCAGAGTCCGTTTTAGAGCCATCAGTGAAGATTCGACAATGTGTGAGTCCGGGCTCATTGCTGGTATTAAACCAGCATGCAGCCTCAGGGAACTCAACATTATAGAACCTCTTCAACAAAGGGAATATTGACTTACTATCCTGTAGCATTGAAAAGACACAAGTGCTCAGATCTCTGCCGCCAGCTATTTCCACCTCGCCCAATTCAGTGTTATACCAACATCCGTTTCTTTCTTTTTAGTTTTATGGTGGCTTTTGAAGCCTCCCCACGTGAGTAGACACAAAGTAATGGCAAGTGCAGCAGTGCATCAAGAGTAGCGCCAGGTGTTTTAGAGAACACGGCAATAGTTCTTTGAAGTTTAGCAAGCACTCTTCTCATGCTATTGATTGAAAATCTGCTCCACCAGACAACTGACGCACATCCGTCCTTACTAATTCTCTCTGAACGGCTTCCATGGATAGATATTTTTATCGAAAATTCAGCAGCTCCCGGCGAACAGTGCCATCTTAAATAAGTAGACTTCGAACCAATATCATACCAAAGGCCTAGTCCCCACAAAAAATTCCCAAGCCGCAGTTGCTACACTCTGAGAGAGATCCTGTGTTGGGAGGCTTAGCTGTCTTAAGAGACGCATTTAAGATGGAGTGCAGGGTAGGTGCAGAGATTTTGGTTGAGCAACTCAACTCGATTCATGCAACGTGTAGTAGGCAGAAACGTTTGCACATAAGAAGGCGATACATAAAACACCATACACCCGCGAGAATGCAGGTGAGCATTTTCTCAAATAGCTAAGAGAAAATTCAGTTACTATCCTCCTTTAGTGCGTTACAAAAATATTTACCTACAAACCCACGGCCTTGGGTGCGATTGCTAAAAGTATCAGCATACCTTTCAATAGGTTCTCTGTGGTGCTGGTCAGAGTGGAGCTTAAGACAGTTAATCAATCTACAACAAACAAAACGCCCATTATAGAAGTTGAGAGTTGTGGCTTTGTAAGTTTAAAAGCGTTTGTTGACCACCTCCGATCTCCGCTTTGAGAAAAAGATCTTCCTGTCCAAGATTGTTAATTTAGTCAAAGGTACACCTTCTTCTCTTTTCTGGGTGAGACCGAGAGTATCCTCTTATCTGCCACGCAGTTTTCTGTAATGTAAATGTGGCCTAATGTGCCTAATGTGGCCTAATGCTACGCCTCAGAGATTCGCTAAAAGCTTTGTCATTATTATAAAGCCTTTGAGGAGGATTCCATTGTTATCAGTGGAACGACTTGTCTTGGCAAACTAGTGAAATTATAAAGAGTTCTAAATTGGAAGTACAAGTTTGCGTTGGAGTAACTAGATAAAAATTTGGCAAACTCACAGGCTAGAAAGACACATTGAAAAATCCATAAAAGCCGCAGCTAGTACCGATACTATTCCTTTTAAAAAAGGAACTTATTATTTTATTATATATTTACTTATTATTATTTTGCCTGTATCGCGTCAACTTATTCTATGATGAAAAAGTTCCAATGAGTCATAAAAGCCTTTGGAGAAATTCAGTGGAGGATGAAAAATCTGTTTAACGGCCACTGAGTCGTTCGTTTTAGAACATCAATTACCTTGTAGTAGGAGCGGTTGTACTCGCCCAAAGGTTNCAATAGAACATCAATTACCTTGTAGTAGGAGCGGTTGTACTCGCCCAAAGGTTTAGACATTAAACTTAAGAGAACTAATTTGGTCTGGAGTTGCGGACTTGAAAAATGTCGTACATTTACGCGATTTCTTTTTAAGTATAGAAAGCTTCAAAGAAAAATAAGTTTTAATTTAGTATATTTATAATCTGAACTATTGGAGGCTTCTTTGGGTTCAACATTTATGTAAGAATGGCTGCCACCATTTAATTATCCTACTATTCAACTATTTTGGTGTTTGAAACCTAACTAAGATCAGGTAGTAACGGGGATTCCAGATGTCGCAGTCCCATTTAGGCCACGTCTGCCTGGAAATTCGACAACTCGTACTTTGCCTCCTTCTTTCGCCAACTTGTTTATATTGAAATTCCCTAAGTAGCAGCTTGCAAGTGGCATATTGTATACCAATGCGTTCTGTACCAGGAAAAATCTTCTTAGTCATGCATTGCCTTGCAAGTTAACCTACCATGCAATTTCCCTCTATGTCCCTACGGGCAGGGACCCAAGTGAGAGGAAGACCTGTCTACTTTTCCGTCGCCTGCTGAGACGTGTAATCTTTGAGTGAAACGTGCCTAGCTATCAGTAAAAATTAAGAAGTCTTTATCGAAGTTTTTTTCGATTTCGTTATCGATATATTTTATCGATTTTGGTTTCGATATTTTTATCGATTTTGTTATCGATATATTTATCGATTTTACTGTCGATTTTGTTACCGATAGAGTATAAAAAATTAAGATAAAAGAAAACAGAATACCATAAATGTAATTAGAACGAACAGGGGTAGAGGTAGGGATCTAAATAAATAGATATGTAACGTAACATCAGTGTGGCCCAGGCGCACTTACTTTTTTACCTATGACTCGTTTGCAATTATAAGGGGCAAAGGGCATTTAAGAATTAGTTAAAAACACAAAGCTTTCAGGAATATGAAAACAACAAAATTGCAGCACTTCAATGGAAGACAAATTTTTCAAACGAAAAGGCACAGACCTTTTTATGAATGTGTGCAATTTCATAAATTGCTGTTAAATTTAATTACTTGTGCAGCACTCATTATATAACTCAAGCCATAAACTTTTACTTTCTTAAATATGTATGTTTGTATGTCTGTATGTAACTGCATATACGAAAATAAATGTATGTAGGTACATATCTCTTCAAAGCCCACCTACTAATCATATGTGCATACATCAGCCAACTTTATCGCCTTACGAAACTTATTGCAAACTTAGTTATTAAACAATGCATCAAATTTTTTCACAACTCATTTTTTCTTTGGGTAGATGTTACCCAACACTTGAAAAAATAACAATCATTAATAAAATGGAAAACAAAAGAAAAACTAATTTTAATGCATTTTTTTTAATTTTCTTTGCCGGTATTTACATAAATTACGTCAGTTCGGTCAAAAAGCGTGAAAACTTGTGCAGAGCCGAGAAAACAAACAAAAGCCGCCGCTTGCGGGCGGGCTAGTTGAGGCAACAATTAAAAAACTTCAAATGACTTCACAAAAATCAAAACACTCAGCATTTCATTTCAGCTGGAAAGCTATAACTATAAGCACTGGCATTATGCGATCTCATTTCTTAGGGCTAATAAAGAAAAGTGCAACAAATTAAGCACAAAAAGATAACTGTGTAACTTGCATAACGAAATAATCCTTACATCTAATTTTAAGTGTGTGTGTGTGTATGTGCATTAGGGTGGTCCAAAAATGCATGTGAGAAAAGTAATGGCGAAATTTTAGTGCTCTCACCCCTACGATTGTTCTATATCGAAAAAAAATGCCCCTGATTTTTTTTCCAAAAATTGATCAAAAAATATTTAGAGGGCGCTTAAAGTGTCCCATGTATTTTTTATGGAGAAAAAATATTCTTCGTAGAAAATAAAATAAAAATAAGTATTCTTCAGACTTGAAAGAATAACGCCCAACTTTTTATTTAACCATTTTTTAATATCCATCAGTTTGACCCACACCCCACTGAAACCGGAAGTCGGTAAGCGACCAGAAGATAAAGTATCGCCAACTTGGCGATTTTAGAAGTCCAGGACGAGTTGAAGTTCGAAGGTCATTTATAGGTTGAAAACAACACTTCCGAGAAAACAGTATCAAACAAAAGTTACGTATTTTCATCCTCAGAATCTAAATCTGTAGTAAAAGCATGTATGTCTATTTAAAAAAAATGGACTTCCGGTCAGTTTAATCCACCTGTGGTTGAAACCGGAAGTCGGTACTAACACCAAAAGATAGACCATGCCTGATTTGGTCAGTAATAGTTTTGTGTTTTTTTTTTTCAGTTAAAAAATATTTCCCTCAGTTTTAGAGGGGGTGGACGGGTGGTCTAGGACACGCCTTGTACTAGAATATTTTCTTATTTATGATATTTTATATGAAAATAAAAACGTTTTATCTATCGCAAGTAACTGGGAATATTGACGTCCGGAAATATAAAGGTGTAATTTATGCAACGACTTACCGCACTGCCGATCTCTGCAAAAAAGGACACAGTTAGCAAACAGAAACTCCTCACCTACCCAAGCATAGTAAGTAATGAGCTTCTCTTGGCTCTTATGTCATACGTCTGATCCTGAATGAGAATGCCAGCTTTCCTGCCTCCGTTCCCTGAATCCGGGAATTTAATGGACTCTGCTTGTAAAGATCGACCAAAGCTCTGTAGATACCATCGGATCAAGACATGGAAATCACTTGAGTTTCTCCTTTGGTCCAATTTTGTATAGTTAATTCGACTTGAGTGACTAAAGCGATNCTGCCACTACACCCACTGAATCTCTGTAAATAATGTTAAATCTTCCACCTGTGGATCTCTACTGGCCGGTTGCAGTACGTTCAGGTTAAGTACGATCCATCCGTGGAGAGACCTTAGATTCGGACACGCAAACGTACTAGAAACTCTACCGGATAATCTACGACATTTAGATTATACCACTCCCCTACTCTGCTTAGACAACAAATTCTCCATAAGAATCCCAGAGAGGAACGAATGGGAAGGGGCCACAGACTTTAACCCAGGGTCTCCGGCTAAATATACAGATAGTTCCAAGCTTAACAAAACAGCGGGCAGCGGTCTTTATTCTCATGAAGTCACGCTATACCTCAGTTTTCGCTAACCGGACCATTGTAGCGTTTTTCAAGCAGAGCTAAACGCCATAATGGAGGCTGATTGGTGGCTCATAACCTTCACCCTCCAGGACGCGCTAGCGCNTTGCCACTACACCCACTGAATCTCTGTAAATAATGTTAAATCTTCCACCTGTGGATCTCTACGGGCCGGTTGCAGTACGTTCAGGTTAAGTACGATCCATCCGTGGAGAGACCTCAGATTCGGGCACGCAAAAGTACTTGAAACTCTACACTATACCGGATAATCGACGACAGTTAGGTTATACCACTCCCCTACTCTGCTTAGACAACAAATTATCCATAAGAATCCCAGAGAGGAACGAATGGGAAGGGGCCACAGACTTTAACCCAGGGTCTACGGCTATATATACAGATAGTTCCAAGCTTAACGAAACAGCGGGCAGCGGTCTTTACTCTCATGAAGTCACGCTATACCTCAGTTTTCGCTAACCGGACCATTGTAGCGTTTTTCAAGCAGAGCTAAACGCCATAATGGAGGCTGATTGGTGGCTCATAACCTTCACCCTCCAGGACGCGCTAGCGCTATTTATTCTGACAGCCAGGCTGCAGGCAAATCTCTCAAATCTAACGATAGAACGTCCAAAGTATAAATAGAATGCAGGACGACTCTCAACCTGCTGGCATCAAAATGCTCCTTGACTGTTGTATGGGTCCCTGGCACATTCTAGGCAACTGGTTAGCCGACGAGCTGGCAAGAAGGGGGACGGAAGTCAATTTAGCTCACAATGCGGGCACCGGACATTGCCTGATGGGCACGCGCGGAAAAATATTAAGATGCTCTTCTACCGATTTTTGTCGCAATTGCAGAGACGAGAAAGAGGTTTTCCTAATCGTAGCCTTTGCCTCTTTTGACAATTAAATATTTGCTCCATTGTCTATCTTGTACCGCTTGGTGAAAAGAACAAGTTCGGTTTTGGTGGGATTAACCTCTAGACGGTTTCCTTCTGCCCACCCGGTCAGGTCGTTAATTGCAGATTGGAGAATCTCGCGGACCGTCGAGACCAACTTTCACACGATCAGAATAACTAAGTCATCTGGATATATTTATATATATATATGTAGACCTTAACAGTTTAGTTTCGACTTTACCGTTCTTCTCACCTTAGTCTTCACATAAATAGTACTTGATATTGACCTATTTTGAGCGCGAATATCGTACGACATGCACAGTGATACTGCTTTTCTGCATTTCCACTAACAATAAACCGTACCAATACAAAACCATACATGCTGACCCACCAAAATACAAACCATAAAATAAACAGAACTCACCTCGACACCATTCAGATGAACACTGTGCTTCCGTGTGATATCGATGCGCAGCAAACGGCGACCGCCAACCACGGCATTGTTGTTGATGGAGCTGTGGGTGCTGCTGCTGCTGCTGGTGCCTTTCTCACTGTCATTTACATCAAAACCGTCTGCAAAGCGACGATCGTGCGCATCTTGATTGTTGTGGCGCGCTGTGCTGTTGGGCCCACCACGATTGCCACTAATACGGTTATTAGTGTTGTTGCTGTTGTTGTTATTACTGCTGCTATCGTCGTTGTGCACTGCACAACCAAATTGCAAACAATTCCAAATTAAAGTTGCAATTAAAATCAAAACGAAGCCACTAGGTGAGCACATCATCGTCGTCGTTGTCGTCGTCGTCGGCGGCGGCGGCGTAGTCAACGCTATTAGCCGCGTTTGTGGAAGCTTTGACTGTGGCTTTAACTACAGGCTGCCGTACAAAAAGCGTTGGCGTTGAAAATATTCAGCAAAACAAAAACAAAACTTTAAAACTAAATGAAAAATTAAAACGCTAAAAAGCGCGCGGAAAAACGAAAGCAACGCAATGAAATCAAAATGCAACGCCAACGAAAGGGGCCGGAGTTGTAAACGCGTGCGATCAGCGTGACGTGTCGGCGAGCTGGTCATAAATGAGGGCAGCACAGCTAACAACCAACCATCTACGACGTGGTTGGTACGGCGCGGCGTTGAAGCCGAGCTGGTGGTGGTGGTTGGTGGGCCAACACTTCGCCAGATAACTGCTGCAATTGCTTTTTTTTGGTTGTTGTTGCTGCCTATGCCTTTCGTAGGGCTGGCAATTTGTTTGCTTTTGTTTTGCTTGCTGCCTGCTATTTAGATAGGCGTGCGCGCACAACAGCTACGCTGGCGATATTTTAGTGTTTTTTATTTGTTGGTTTTCATGCGATTTTCCACTGCTCAGCAAAAATTTTCTGCATAGCATTGAATTTTTTTTCTGTTTTTGTTTGCTTGTGATCTCTTGTTTCTTTTACTGTAAAATGTGGGCTGATTTTTGGTTTAAATTGCCCCAAAACAATGTTCAACGTGTTGTTTAATTGTTGCTTTTATAGTTACCGATGATGTTAATTTGCGTTTTTTTATACATAATTGTTGTGGCTGCTGCATACTTTTGCAAAAATTTTACGAATAAATATATATAAATACATACATAAATATCTGTTGTTGGGTTTCTTTTCTGTTTCTTTTTGGCAATTTTTCACTTATTTTGCTTTTTCTTGTTGTTATTGTTGCTGCCAGTTTAATAACTGTTGGTTTATTTTAATTGTTGCATAAATTTTTGTATGGACTTGCAGCAAGCTTATGGCTTGCATCAGTATTAAGCGAGATCGGATGTGAATCAAACACAAACCCTTTTAAACAAATTTTTAAGAGAGAAAAATATTTTTCTCCCATCCCATCGATTAATTTACATATGAAAAAAAATAAATATTTTAGTATCCAGAAACAAAATATTGCAAAGTTGGGGTTGTGTACTTGTAGATTGTCATTAAATGAAAAAGACACTTAATGGTGGGTGTAGTTTTACACGTATCTATAGCTCATCACATTATTTCTGCATAATAAGAAATCTAAATCATTCTTAGTCCTTTTCTTAAACTTAATCTTAATCCTAATCTTAATCTTAATCTTAACATTCATTCTCATTTTCATCTTCATCTTCATCTTCATCTTCATCTTCATCTTCATCTTCATCTTCATCTTCATCTTCATCTTCATCTTCATCTTCATCTTCATCTTCACCTTCAACTTAATATTAATCTTAACCTTAATCTCAATCTTTATTTTAATCCAAATCTTAATCTTAATTCAGTCTTAATCTTCACATTAATCTCAACAATAATTTTACTTAATCTTAACCTTAATCTTAATCTTGATCGCAGCCCTGGAAGCTACGTGTAAGCTTATTCTAAGGGATCTGTCTCATAAACTAGCAAGGGGCAGGTGGGCTAGTCTCACAACTTGCAACAGTACGAGGCTTACATGGCCAAAATGGGACAAAAAGCGGTAGAAGGATCTCCTCATGCTGAGTAGAGGGGGCCTAGCCGTAGCTGTGGGTCACCTAACAGGCCATGTTGCTTCGGAAGGCCAGCGGAGAGGTTAGCGGTCTACCATAACGACTTGTGCAGCGGCTGCAGAAATGAAGAAGAGCCAGTGGATAGAGGTGCGTATTATATCTTCGTAGGGCCTAATTTCGATCTCTGGCCTGAAAAACATCTAATAATTAGAAAAAGTATTTTCAAAATGCTTCCGCCCTGCGGCAGGAAATTGTAAATCTCCGAGTGTATTTCCGCCATGAAAAAGCTTCTCATAAAATCATTTTCTATTCAGAAGAGACCTAAATTGTTGGTCCCTCCATTTGGGCCAAAGTCATGACACACACCACAAATTGGAAGAGAAGATCGGTCAAACAATTAGCAAATGTATAATTTTATTTTTTTTAAATATGTATAACATATCAAGGGGAGAACTTTGACCATTTTTGGGAGAAAAAGTCAGAAAATAAAACATTAGTATCCGACTCTTCACCAGGAAATACAAGATTCCAAACGGATCCAAGGTTCACCCTAGAGCAAAGCATAAAGTATCTCGAAATAGTACTCGATAGTAAGATATCGCGGCGCATCAAAAGGAAGGAGAGGGCGAAGAGGGCCTCCGTGCATGCAAAAGGATGCTGAGCTGCACCTGAGGCTTATCGCCTTTTCTTTCTCACTGGATCTCCACCGCGGTAGTCAGGCCGATACTGTTCCATAGGGTATTGGTTCGGTGGACATCATTGGGGAAGAAAACATATATTAAGAGTATAAAAAGTAGTATACTTATATGGCTATCAATGATAGGCATGACAGAGGCACTTAGGCTCTATCGGCCAAGAATATATCGTCAAAAACTGCCGACAGGCTTTATGCTACTGGTCGGTTTGTTTTCATGTTTTACGATCACAGTAATATAGCGTAATCTTAACTTAGACGGGTTGACTATTTATAGAGATCGAAGGCTAGCGTAAGGGCATAAAGAGTTCCTGCTCGGTGAATGTCTATAGAGACGGATCGAAGATGGAGAAAGGCGTGGGGCGATAGTCGGATACGCGCCTCAACAAATCCTATAAGCTGTCAAACTACAGTAGTATTTTCCAAGCGGAGGTATTGGCTATACGAATGGAGAATGGAGGAGCTACTGAACAGCACTCCAACAAAAAAGTAAGTAAATCTCTATATAGAGAGTCAGGCTGCGATAAAGGCGTTACTATCCCATATTATTTCGTCTAGAAGTGTGGCGGAGTGCAGGGTAGCTCTGATTTGGCTGCATTCCAATAGTGACTTACATGTGTACTGGGCACCGGGGCACAAAGGTGTCGCGGGCAATGAGGAGTCCGATGGGCTTGCCAAAGAACGGGAACTCGACCTGTCCATGATACGGAAGGCGTGAAACAAAGCGCAAAGCTGCAAGGTGTCCAGGCTTATGTGCAGAGCGTATGACATGAAGCCCATGATATAAAGAGGGAGGACGCTAGGCTACTGGTGTGTGTTCTAACTGCACATTGCCTGCTGGCATCGCATGACTTTAAAGTGGCTCTGACTAATGATAAGATCTGTAGAAGATGCAGAACGAAAGAGGAGACTGTGCAGCATATCCTTTGCCAGTGGCCAGCCCTTAGCAGGCTGCGGGCTATTCTGCTGGGAACAGATTATTAATAATTAATATGCAAGCCGCCGCAAAGGCAGGGTATAACATGGTGTTCCAGTTTGCCAGGAGGACTTGTTATTCAATATTGCTCGTGGTATTCGGTGTTTAGCTGTCCTAAGTAGTCGTAGTTTCTCCGCTAATGCTGTGAACCTTAATGGTCTCTGCGAAGCCACANGTCCAGGCTTATGTGCAGAGCGTATGACATGAAGCCCATGATATAAAGAGGGAGGATGCTAGGCTACTGGTGTGTGTTCTAACTGCACATTGCCTGCTGGCATCGCATGACTTTAAAGTGGCTCTGACTAATGATAAGGTCTGTAGAAGATGCAGAATGCCAGTGGCCGGCCCTTAGCAGGCTGCGGGCTATTCTGCTGGGAACAGATTATTAATAATTAATCTGGAAGCCGCCGCAAAGGCAGGGTATAGCATGGTGTTCCAGTTTGCCTAGAGGACTTGTTATTCAATATTGCTCGTGGTATTCGGTGTTTAGCTGTCCTAAGTAGTCGTAGTTTCTCCGCTAATGCTGTGAACCTTAATGGTCTCTGCGAAGCCACATAGTGGCTGGCCAGCATACCTAACCTGACCTAAGCGTTCGACAAAAAGCTAAAAAAACAATAAGCGAGTTCCTTATGGATGAACTACGTGCGTAACCTGTCCTAGTAAAAGAAACAATTTCCTCCCGGTGTGGTCCTTTTTTATTACATCGACACGGATTTTATTAACTAAAAAACTCAGATTGGTCGATTCCTAAAGCCTTCATATTGTCTGAAATGATGCCTTCCATTTATGTGGAAAAAAACCCCAAATGAAAGGAAAAGCTTAGCCAAAGAACCAATAGAAATGTGAGGGCAAACTACATTTAATGTTTTCTTATTGAATCAGCCTCATATTTTAACTTTGTGGTTTAAAATTTTTTCATTTTCGTTTTTTTTTGCGACCCACTCTAATAAAAATATGAGAGCAACCTATTTTTAACGTTTTTTTTTTACTGAATCAGCCTCGTAGATATTTTACCTTTGTTACTTCAAAATTTTCGATTTTCCTTTTCTTGTGACCCTCGCTAATGCTTATATTTTTGCTGCTAATATAATTTTAAATTTTCAAAATTTAAAAAATGCAACTTTTTTTAAGCCAATGCATTTTTTTTTATTTCGAAACGACTGATTTCAAGCAAAAAAAGCGCAAATTTTTGCAATTCTTTTATTTTTTTGCAACAACTTCAAACGCTTTTAATTGTACATTTCTACACCCGAGAAATCGATTAACATATCATCATACTTTAGTAATTACACAAATAAACATTTTAATTTATGCAAAACTCAAACAAACTCACACTATTTAACAAAATAATAAGAAGAGATTATTTACGCACATGTGTGTATTACTTTTCAATTGTTTGAAAGCGAATACCCGCCAGTACGAAATTAAGCTGAAGCTAATCATATGTGAATGCACTGAGAGAAATTTTTTTTACTGCAACACTTAACAAACTCGCATACACAATTTGAAATTTATTATTCTTTGTTTATGGTAGTTGTTGTTTGTTGGTTTTATTATTATATTACATTGCTGTTGTTTGGCTCGTGCCTTTTGGTTTTTCTTTTTCTCATTTAACTGTAATGTAAATTATTTATGCGCGCTTTATGCACTAATTAATCGTCTTGATTACTTGTTGTTTGCTATGCTGCTTGCTGTTTTTGTTGTACCATATACTGTTGCTTTCTTATTACACTTATTTATGTACATACTTACATACATATGTATGCACATTACGCCGTTGGTTTGTTGTTATTACACATGCTACTCGTAGTATTGCTGTTACTCGTTGGCTATGACTTCGCTTGAGCTTTGCTGAATGGCATCGCCCAAGTTTCCTTTGTGGCTTTTCTTTTAGTCTTTTTTTGTTTAAGTTTTAGTTGGCTTGTTTTCTGTATCTTTTTTTTCTATCCTCCTTTCACATTTAAATAAGTATGCTTGGAGTTATTTCATTGCATGTGATTATTCTGAGGCAAGTTTGGAGTAAGCATACATACATACAAATTACAGTCAGCGTCAGAAATATCCATACCCTGACGTTTGACTATTTCATTTATTTATATTTTCCAAACCAAAATTTTCGTATTTTTTTAGAAAATTATAGTGAAATCAACAGCCAAAACCACAAATCGATATCTGAGTGGACAAACGACCTATCTCGGCAGCCCATTTGAAAACACCCTATCGCCGAAAGCTCCAAATTCAAGCCAAATTTTGATCTAGGGCGTTCTTGGACAGTTTTCTGAGATAGGGCATTTTCGAACTGGCTGCCGAAAAAGGTTGATCTTTCACTCAGCCGTCTATATGTAGATTTGTCGGATCACAAACCTTAAACAACGTGCCACAGACCCTCAGCAAACCTAAAAACCAGGCTATGGAAGTGGCGTTGAACGTTGAAGCAGAAAAGATTCACTAAGAAATATAAACGTCCAGTCTGGAACCGACTTAGCTTAAGGGTTATTTCTCTACAACTAAAGTCAATTCTAAAATACCTTCCGATCATAGTAGACAGAACTGGTCGTTTAAACTCAATGGGGTCGAGCGGGTGAAGAATGATTCAGTTTTAGAGTTGTGCGGCTACTTAAAAGATACTAGTGTAGTGCACATCGACCACAGACTTTCAACGATCAGTATAACTGGTGCCTTGAGGGCAAGACCGACGGACAAGAACACATTTGATGGGCTACATTGAAGACAAAATTTAGCGTCTACATTGCAGGCAGCCTTAAAACTGACTGATAAAAGGGTCTGTCAATAAACTTACTAAAGTCCACCATTGTTCTCTTCACTAAAAATCGGAAAGTCAATTCGGCTAACCCCCAATGTCAAGGCCCAATTAGCCTGTATATCCATTAGCAGAATCAATGAGAGTCATCATAGGTATACCACCTCTAGCCAATGAGGCTTTCTGTAGCGGTTTGTGTGTCAGAAACTTGCACTTTATTGGACTAAAATTGTATGGGCTATAAAAAATTGCACCCAAAAATCTTCTGAAAATTCATATTAAAAACTTTGAAATTTTGAAGCGAATTTGTAAAATTTTCATAAATGTAATATAAACTTCGATTTAAGTACACATATGGCTTTGGTTAAGACTTGAACAAGTTTTTTACAGAAAAATACCAAACAAAATCCAACATGGAAAACATTGTGAAGTCACTGTAAATATTTATATAAATGCGTGAAAAAGCTAGTTTATCTATAAATTTATAGGCGACTTGTTTTGCTATGCCCTATTTTATTGTTAGGTATTTAAATCCTTGATTTTTATACTTATTTATAACCCTTGTCTTAGGATGACTAAAGAATTAGACAATGATTGGAGACTTGAGCCACTTAACAGTAGTAGTGTTTTTTTTTATTTTGAATTTTGAATTACATAAGTATGTATTAATGCAGAGGACCATCGATATCTACATATACATTCAACGAAATTAACAAAAAATAAGGAAGACTTTAACAGCTTCATAAATCAAAAGTTTTTACAAAAATGTCACTTTATAAAGCTTTTTAAATCTATTTTATATATTATGAAGAAGGCTATTTTTTTATCAATGGTGGCCGTATTCTTCAAAGTAGTACAAAGATATTTTTCGAAATAATTGGCGATAACGTTTCAAGAGTACCATTTCTAACCAATTCGTCAGCCGCACTTGGCTATCAGAATAAATGCTCAACTCCTTGGGAGTGGCCACTTTCGCCCGAAATACCCTGCGGCAGTCCGCAAGCCTGAACTTAATACAGTTTCGATCCTGGGAGCCATTTCGATAGTGAAGTAATCCATGCGATGGGGGTTTAAATCGAAACCCCCTAGAACTGCAAAGTGTCCAGTCCTTTAGACGGTTAACCAATCGGTTTGCCTGGTTCGCGCCGCGGCAATTTTGCCTGCAACGTCGACAGGCAATACATTCGGCATTACATTAACAGCCAGTTTCACCAAACTTTTTAAGTGGAAATTAACTTTAATTAAATTTTTTTTTATTCTCATTTAAATTATTTTCAGTTTCAAAAAGCTATTTATTTAAGTGAACAGTTGAAGTTACAACTACTAGGTCAGCGAAAGCTTTCATTTGTACTGAGAGCTTTTGAAAGCTTTGGCACGCTGTGTTGTAATAGCAGGGCTGGTATACAAGTAAGCAGCAGATACACAATGATCAGGTGAATAAACATGTAACACCTCTGAGTGTGGTTATTCAGACTTAATTTTTATTTAAGTGAAGAGCATAGGTCACTTAAATCAAAATTAAAAGCAAATTAAAATGGATTGGTGAAACCAAAATTTCGAAAATCTAACTGAAATTAATCTGGTGAAACTGGCTGTAAGTGACAATGGGGGAGTGGTGCGTAGTGGCTTACTAATACCAATTACGGTAGCCTGTTGCACGCGCTCCAGTTTCTTAGCTGTTGTAGGCTTTTCAAGTGAGTTCCACCAGACTAGGGCGCCATAAAATATCTCTGATCCAGTACTCCATGAACTTACAGGTTTTTACACGAACTTACAGGAAGTTACAGGAAAAATAATCCCATACTCCAAATTCCTCCAAAACCCTGTAAATGAGAGCGATTTTTGGACAGTTGTGTAGAGAATGAAGTTGCATGATTTTACCCGAACTTTTTCTTCTGGTAAAATCATGAAAAGTGTCAAGCGATCACTAGTTGACCAAAAATGCTTTTTTTGTTCCCGTACTTTTTGTTGTTACTCACTTTTTACTCTCACTTCGGAAAGTAATTTTGCTGTTTGACATTTTTACAGGATTTCACACGAAAAGTATTGGATCACAGCTAATATAACAGGCTTGACTACGGTCTCGTAGAGTCAATACGCAACTTGGGCAAAATACGTAATCTCCTTCCAATAGCTGCCCTACAGCAGTATAAGCCCACTGATGCCTTTCTTGACCTTTTCTCAATGTTGGACAGATGTCAGATAGCTGTAAGCGCTGACCTACAACTGAGGGCCTCCGGAAGGACATTATTAATAGCCCCCTTAATATCGAGGAAGGCGCCTACCGCAAAATTTGTGAATGAAGATCGTTTGCCACACAGCGCATGCAACAATGGTTCTATCGCGATCATCCGCGGTCTTATTTAAACAGCCTATACCCTTTCATATGACACTCTCCTTTGACTGGGTTAAAAATCGCGGAGCGGTAAGTAACAAATCATAAGGATTTGTTGATTTTTAGTTCTCCCATTCCTTACGCACCGTCCCGTATATTTTAATCATTCGCCTTCATTTCACATACAATAGATAGTTAAGTGGCATGTTCAAACGAAAAACAGATAGGCTATATTTTAAAAATTGCTTCCATAAATGCTAAACCATCAAAAAATAAGACATTTATTACTTATCTGCATACATATGTATGTATATATATACACAGTATGTACAGCTGTCACCATCATAATTTGTTGAACGTAATGAAAAACTTGAAGAAAAATCTAGTCAGCTAATTTACATTTAATTACAGTGACGATTCAAAAAAAAAAGATTCAGCGAAAAACCGCAGCCAAAAATATACCTTGACTAATTTAATTTTGCATTTTCGAACAACACTTTCAAAAATTTCCACCAAAACTACAAGGTAATGATGATACATAAAAAAATGTAAGTGGCGTGTGTGATTTTAATTTTGGAAATAATTTCGAAACAACGAGTTCTAAATTAATCTTGTTGCGTCTTTCAACCGTAACGATTACCTACATATCTACATAGATATTTTTGTATGTACATATGTATATATATATTTATACTCAAAGTGATTATTATATTTTAACGTTTTTTGTTTGTGTATAGTACATATTTATTAGAAAACAAACTGCATAGCCACAGTACTATTTTCAGCACCAAAAATTAATCAGTGCTTCAGAGTTATCTATCTATTGCACTTATAATTGTGACTTGAACTAGTTTTTTTTTGTGCAATGTTCTTTATTATGAATAATTAAAAACGAAACAAATTTCAATATCTCCACACTTTTTTTGTTGCACTTGAGTATCACGCGCACGCGCAACCGCAGCAGCTCAGTGCTAGGCGCCACGTTCACTTACTCCCTTCTCAACGCAGCTTGCAATTTAAATTCACCTTAATTCAATTAACGATCACTGCACATTCTATTTACACATTTATATCTGTATGCAAATATGTTGATATGTATTGCGATGCACAACATTATCTAAATAGTTTACAACTCGATCAGCATTCAGCGCGCGCGTTGAGTGCTTTTCCGCGTGTGCTATATGCCACTTCGGTGGCTTGTTGGCGAATGAATGAAAAGCGCGAAATCACAGCTGGAAAATTGTAAAATACCACAGCGCAACGAAGCGACCCACAGCGCTGAGCACCGCGCAGAGCAGCGCAAAGCAGCAGAGACAGCGCGCCAACGGCGGCAGCAGCTTCAGCACACGACCATTGCACACGTTCGTTAAGCGCTTTGCGGGATTTATTCTACATATGAATGTGCGCGCGTCGCACTCCTCACCATTAACCAGTCATGGTGGGCACCAATAGGCCAGCCGCCATCCATTCGTTGGCGCAGCGATCAGCAAGCAGCACACGAGCAGCGATCGAATGTGGTGAGGGAGTGCAAATGCAGCAAAATAGTTTACCCTCGGGCAATGATCGCCAGCTTGTCTGACGAATTCGCCATTTGTCGGCGAAGCGGTTAGTTCCCTCAACCTTTGTGAAGACACTTGCTCATAGTAGATGCATGGACGAGGCGTGAGGAGGCAAGTAATGCAAAAACAAAAAATCACGCTTTGGAAATAAATATCTTAACATACGTACATGTTATGAGTGTTTAGTTTATTTGTATGTGTGATCGAATATAAAATCCACGAGGTTCCGAGACTTGAGGAGTAATCAATTGCTGACAAAGAAACTACCTATGATGAATCTTTGGATGACCCGAGGTTTTATTGGGTTGGAGTCTAGTTGCAACTTAAAGCTTCCATTACTCATATTCCTAGAGAACATAACGGAACTTAGGGAAAAACGTGTTGTTTTTCCATACCGCCAGTGAGGGTTAGGAAGGCGCGTAGGAATGACTCGGAGACAGCCNCACTCCCTTCTCAGCGCGACTTGCAATTTAAATTCACCTTAATTCAATTAACGATCACTGCACATTCTATTTACACATTTATATCTGTATGCAAATATGTAGATATGTATGTATTGCGATGCACAACATTATCTAAATAGTTTACAACTCGATCAGCATTCAGCGCGCGCGTTGAGTGCTTTTCCGCGTGTGCTATATGCCACTTCGGTGGCTTGTTGGCGAATGAATGAAAAGCGCGAAATCACAGCTGGAAAATTGTAAAATACCACAGCGCAACGAAGCGACCCACAGCGCTGAGCACCGCGCAGAGCAGCGCAAAGCAGCAGAGACAGCGCGCCAACGGCGGCAGCAGCTTCAGCACACGACCATTGCACACGTTCGTTAAGCGCTTTGCGGGATTTATTCTACATATGAATGTGCGCGCGTCGCACTCCTCACCATTAACCAGTCATGGTGGGCACCAATAGGCCAGCCGCCATCCATTCGTTGGCGCAGCGATCAGCAAGCAGCACACGAGCAGCGATCGAATGTGGTGAGGGAGTGCAAATGCAGCAAAATAGTTTACCCTCGGGCAATGATCGCCAGCTTGTCTGACGAATTCGCCATTTGTCGGCGAAGCGGTTAGTTCCCTCAACCTTTGTGAAGACACTTGCTCATAGTAGATGCATGGACGAGGCGTGAGGAGGCAAGTAATGCAAAAAAAAATCACGCTTTGAAAATAAATATCTTAACATACGTACATGTTATGAGTGTTTAGTTTATTTGTATGTGTGATCGAATATAAAATCCACGAGGTTCCGAGACTTGAGGAGTAATCAATTGCTGACAAAGAAACTACCTATGATGAATCTTTGGATGACCCGAGGTTTTATTGGGTTGGAGTCTAGTTGCAACTTAAAGCTTCCATTACTCATATTCCTAGAGAACATAACGGAACTTAGGGAAAAACGTGTTGTTTTTCCATACCGCCAGTGAGGGTTAGGAAGGCGCGTAGGAATGACTCGGAGACAGCCTTGGGAGCTTGTTGGTATACGTAATGCCCTGTGAGGACACCGATAAGAGCCCTTGCTGCAGATTTGTTTAGTGACAATAGTTCCTTACTACGACCCTTATTTAGCCTCGGCCCCAAGGATCTTTAGACCTCACAGCCATCCCGAGCGATCCAAAGGTAATTGGTTACGACTGTGGTGCATACGTCAATTCCCCTTAGCAGAAAGAAATCCGTGGCATTAGGGAGTTATTCGCTTCGCTAATTTGCATTTCTGAGCCGTGTCTATCCATCTCATCTGCTATTTCGTTCCCTTCTATATTACTATGTCCAGGAACCTAGCAGAGAGATCTTTTGATGTGACTCAGTGAAGTCAACGTTTCACGACATTTCCGAACTGCTTTCGACTTTACCACCTCGAAGCCTAATGTTTTCAATGCCTCCTGGCTGTCAACGAATACAGTGACGTTCCTTGATAGAGACTTACTATTCCGTATGAAACAAGCCGTCTTCTCTATGGCAAATATCTCCGCCTGAAAGACACTGCAGTTATCAGGCAGGCGGTATGATTGCCTGGGATGCACAGACCCAAGCCGAATCCTTTTTCCATCTTTGAGCCATCGGTGTAGATCGAAATACCATCATTTACTGACAGGAGGCCACCTTCCCAATCTTCCCAAACCGGTTAGTGTATGGCAATCTTAAAACTAAAATCCCAGGATGACATGGGGTAACAATTTTTGGCCGACTTAGATGGCCTTGATTCCGTTACGCCGTGTACTATTAATTACCCTGAAGACCGCTGCATACTCGACGTTGGTCTTCTTTCATAATTTTGATTCCCTCAGTCTCAAGGGCCTCTTTTGCGGCTGCACCTGTTACGAATATTTGTGGTAGCTTCAAGTAAAAGATCATGTTCAGCCCTTCTTGTGATGCGCTTCTCACAGCGCTTGATATCCTCGGCACGCTATCAATTATTTTCTCATTGCTACTTTTATTCAGTTCTTCCTCAGACCATGATCTATAGGTTAAAATCGGTCGAATGACTGTGGTATACATACCATTATTGATATGTGGTGCAAGCCAACAGTTTTTCCGGAAAGCACTTTTACAAGTATAGTACGCTGCTGGGATCTGTTTTCTATTAAAACATAGAGCGTGACCAGTCCCGTCCAGCTTTGCTTTCCTTGAGAACAAAACAAGTTCGGTTTGGTATAACTTCCAGTAAATCTACAGGAAAATCGCATGGCTTGCATCTCCATTTTGTTTCAGCCAAGATTCGCATGCACCTCTGTGCAATGAAGAACGTGAGGCTTTAGACAAGGCGATTCACTCTCGAGCCTTTTCTGCCTGCTTCTGGCGTATGCGGATGATATTGACATCGTTGATCTGACACCCAGGGATGCCAGCGCGGCATTTTGCAGCTTAGAAAAAGAAGCTAAAGAGGTTGGTCTACCGGTGAACGAGGACAAGACAAAGTTCCTCCTGGCACGTTAGAACTTTGAAGCAGTGAAAGACTTTGTCTACCTATGATCCAGCATAAACACCACCAATAATGTCAGTTTGGAACTTACATATGTCACAGTACCGTGAAAGTTATGTCGAAACTCCGCCAGCGACGAGCGAAGAAATCATCGAATGGCCAGCCAATATTTGCTGAAACGAATGACAAAAGTTTTTTTCCTAAATCTTATCCCAAAGTCTAACAATCTGAACGATGAAAACGGAGTTTGCTGAGACTATCCAAATGTTACATAAACCTTCTCTCGGGAATACGAACAGAATATTGCCCTGTTGCCCAATCGACCGCTAGGTTCAGGCCCCCATATAACCATTTCTATACAAGCTGTGAATACAAAGAAAATTAGTTAACATTTAGCACAGCAAATGCTCCGCACTGCGGAGAATATCATTCAGATTTCCGGGAAATCATTTCTTCTAGGGCATGACCAGCTTAGCGCTACTGTTTCTTTGGGGAGACTATCAGAATTTGCAAAACTTTCGGAAGGATCTAAGGAAATGTAGAGATAGATTTGTAGATAGTACACCTCCGTGGCCACCGATCGGCCCATCTAACCGAACCTAATAGTTATAACTTAACAAAGTTAATGGCTTTGGCGAGTTTAAACCAATGCGGAGTGGGAAGCGTTGTCGTACCAATATGCCTGCTAAACTCAAGAGAAGTTCGCTAAAATTGTGTGACTAACTCAACAAGACATTGCAGTTCCCTCAGTTTTGTATTTTCCTTTCTGAANGTTATAACTTAACAAAGTTAATGGCTTTGGCGATGTTAAACCAATGCGGAGTGGGAAGCGTTGTCGTACCAATATGCCTGCTAAACTCAAGAGAAGTTCGCTAAAATTGTGTGACTAACTCAACAAGACATTGCAGTTCCCTCAGTTTTGTATTTTCCTTTCTGAACACTTTCTTTATATCTTGTTAGGACCTAGCGCAAGGAGGGCTGCGGTTCAATCGGAGTCATGGAGTAAGCACCTCAATGCACCAACTTCAACGGCCAAACTGAATATTCATGGCAATGAGCTTTTACTTGGACATCTACTGCAAGTATGGTCAAAGCATATGCCGCGGAGTAGCTTTATAAAGCTTCCCTAAGTTTTTATGTGGACGCGTAGAGAGTAAAATCTCTCTCTCTCTCTGAGATCAGCTCGTGGTGAACTACTATAAGTTACTGCACCCTAACGAAGCTACCACTTGGGAACATTGCCAACAGCAATTGCTGTGTTTTAGCCGTTAATTGCAGCTCAAATTAAATGGTTAAAAGAATTACCAACCCCACCCACCATTTTCACTGGACATTTCCATATCCGACTGCCATTTTTAGCCGATCTGTAACTGACGACTAATCCGAAGTTCCATTTCTACGAGGGCGTCACAAACCGAACACTCCCCAACCAGAAAAAAAAAAAGTTGTTTTTATAAGTCGTTGACTTTCGTTTATTTTTCTTAATCACACTGCGTACTCCTATTAGTGCCAAGTTCAAATGAGCAACTAAGTGCCGATTGATCATTAAAAAATATTCATTTTCTGATCAAATATTTAAACTCTATTTTAATGCGCAATATCGACTATATAGTAAATATAGAAAAGGCATAAATAAAAATTCATAATTAATTTATATGCCATTTAGTTTTTGATCGGAAATTGGCCCTTAGGAATTTAAATGCATTGGTTATCTAAATGGTAAATTTTCATTAGGACGTATTTATTGATAGTCATTTACTTTTGCACATAACTACATACATATCCATACAAAAATTCCAATACTTTTTTATTAGCTTAAGTTCAAATACTAATGGGTACTTTCATTTCAAGAAGATTAAAAACGTTCACTTATCGCAGACGGACAAGTTCATGGTTCAGTTTTGCCACCCACCACCACTTACCATTTTGCTCGATTGTTAAAAGAGCAAAGTTAAGTACTGATTACAACAATGTTTACAAAAGATATAAAAATATAAACATTAAATAGGCACAAACACAAAACATCAATTAGCTCACGCTGACTTATGTACATATCTATGATGTTGCAGTGTATGAGAACTTGGGGGGATCTTACCGACCGAGCTGCCGCAGAGGAGGTGGTAATTGGCAATTGCAATGAAAGCGACACCAATAACCATAAAGAATCAATTTCTTAAGTGAAGCAGATGCAACCGATCATCATTCACAATCAACGTAAATTAAGCAAATGAGAAAGTGCAAGGGGGTAAAAAGAAAATTACTTAGTTGAAGGGAAATGCGTACATACGTACATATGAATGATTAGGGTGGCCAAAAATGCTTAGGAAAATCAACTTTTGGGTTTTAGTTGCGAGGCTCTTGCGCTGCGATGTCCCTGCGGAGTCATTAAAAAAGGGCAAATTAGCTTGCATTTCGTAAACTGACAAGCAAACGGTGCTCGGACATACAAAAAAGGAAAATAGGTAAGGACCTCTGGCCCGACCTTCCANAATTAGGGTGGCCAAAAATGCTTAGGAAAATCAACTTTTGGGTTTTAGTTGCGAAGCTGTTGCGCTGCGATGTCCCTGCGGAGTCATTGATAGGCAAATTATTTAGTTTGACAAGCAATAAGTGGCCGGACATACAAAAAAGGAAAATAGGTAAGGACCTCTGGCCCGACCTTCCACTAGGCCAAGAAGGGAGAAGGGGGCTCCCAAATACAGTGGTCGAAAAAGTTACAGCTGCACCACATATTGACAAGTTTCAACATACATTTTTTTTTTGTTATTGAATTTTGTTTATTTTTTTTTTTTATAAACCATTTTTTAACAACAATTAACGTGTAAATCCAAAATGCAAACTTTGTGCAATATTAAAATAAAAATAAAAATTTTTTCGTAAAAATCTAAATCTTTTTAATTAGACTACTTAGAAAGATTTTAAGTACGCAGTTTTGTAGCCCATTGAATTCTATTAGAATAAAGTACCCGTTTCAAACGACTAAAAATCACCGCTGATTTTTTAGATTTTTTTTTTGTCGAAGATGTTACGGTCTTCTTTCATATAAAAATAAAAGCAAATAGGACGAAAAATTCTGACGCAAAATGCGCTATTTGTAGCGTACAAGTAACTATTAAGCGCCGCCTCCAACCAACTCGCCTACGAAAAGAGACTTAACTTTACTTATTTAATAATTAAAAAAAGGTAAATTACAAGAATTGTAGAAAACAACACCAATGCCCGCTTATAGTATGTTTTTTTTTTTTCTAACCGTTACATGCACTGTATTCATCAATCAATATTCAATATTTATAAAATGACTTTCATAATTTTGCGCTTTCATAACATATGTATGTTTGTATGTGTGTATATATATGCAACAACAGGCCCACGTGTTTTATTATTATAATAGAGCTAATCAAAACTGTACTGTTACAATTGCTTGGCAAATTAAATACAAGTGATTCTCAACGAAAATACACACATATTTACTTACAAGCATATATATATGTGCATATGTTTTGCTATCAGATTCATAAATATTTTTCAAACATATCAGAGATGTGCAGAAGTCAATGAGATATCAAAAAGTGGATGAACGGTCTCGATTAATTATTATTAAAAAAAAAGAAAATTGGCTGAAGGAACTGCTATGGTTTGATTTCAAAAACCTTAGACTGCAATCCGCAATAAACCGAAATTCTCCCTCATTTACGCTCACTCTTCGACGGAAAATAAGGATGGCCAGGCCAAAGATCATTTCGAGAAAGCTCGGAAAAATTAGGCGACCCACCTTCGGTTTTAAAACCGGTGCGAATTGATGTACATAGAACGAGAACGGCGAACTGTTGACCGATGTCCTGTAGCCCTGGGCGAAAGTAGTGTACAAGGCCTTTCAATCCATATATCTCCCTTTCCACTAACAGTTTCATTGGTATGTCTCGAATCTGACATGGTATTCGAGTCATTTTGTTGAAATTGATATAAATAATCGTCATTTGTGAAGTCATCTGTGTCAACGAATAAATGGATTCCGTAAAATCGTTCGACAGTTCAAGTCTCGCCACATCATCGAAATCATCCAATGCTTCTTGGAGATGCTGAAAACTGCTTTTGAAAATTATTTTCATAATAATTTTCAGGGTTGATTCTATCATAGTATTTTTTACTTCGCAAATCAAGCACGCTGCATATTGTTGGAAACTGGGGCAGTTGCTCAGTAGCTTTAATTAAAATTTTTTTTTTTAATAATATTTTCTCGACTTTCTGGAAAACTTTCTTTGTCCTATTGTCTAGAACTATTGAAAGGCTCCTCAGAACAGATTTAATTTTTATTTTTTTTTTCAAAAATTTTACTTTTTCGACATTTTGGAAAAACGTGTTTTTTCCGGCGTAATTTTGCAGAACTTTTTTTTCCTTTTTAGGAACTTTAGAACTATTGAAGAGCTAATCAGAACAGATTTAATTTTCATTTTTTTAAATTCAACCTTTTCGAAGAAAGTGTTTTTTCGGCGTAATTTTTTTTTTGTCTTTCTCCTTCTCAGAAACTCAGAAAATATTTAATTTTTTTCAAAAAATTTACTTTTCCGACTTTTTCGAAAAAAGTGTTCCTTCGGCGTAATTTTTAAGAACTTGTTTTTCCTTTTAAGGAACTCTAGAACTATTGAAAAGCTACTCAGAACAGGTTTAATTTTCATTTTTCTCAAAATTTTAACAATTTTGACTTTTTCGAAAAACGTGTTTTTCGGCGTAATTTTGCAGAACTTTCTTTTCCTTTTCAGGAACTTTAGAACTATTGAAAAGCTGCTCAGAACAATTTTTTATTTGCCTTTTTGTCACATGTCGTATGCTGCGTGAATATGGCATACACAATTTTCAAATGGATTTTTGTTTTTGTCAAAATATGCAGAACTTTTTTTTTCCTTTTCAAGAACTCAAGAACTATTGGAAGGCAGCTCAGAATGTCTTTCCTTTTTTCGATTTACGTCATTCCGTATGCTAACTTCCCAGACATGCGCTGTCCGCATGACGTACGGATTTGGTTTTTTTTTTTGGTGCCGAGTCGTGGAATCAGAAGTTTATTAAATGTCGAGATTATGAAAAAGCTGTAAAGTCGGGTTGATTTTTAAATTTTATTTCTGGCGGCTTTTTGCACTTTCTTCCATACAAGCATGAATTTGTTATGGAAAAAAATGAGCCGGATCGCTTGCAAAGAAAATTTAAAAAAATCAACGCCAGTTTTTATGAATTGCGCTTGTTATATCAGATTAAAAATCTCAAAATTTTAATGAAAATATGTAAATTTTTCTAAGCTCTGTATGAAAGTTGGGCCATATTTTTATGAAACAAATAACTAAAAAATTTTAACTTTAAAAACTTTGTAAATATTTAACAAAAATCACCATGTACTCATTCATGTCTGCTCTCCACTGTAAGTACCTAATGCAACATTTCTTTGATTTATCTGTTCAACAAGTGTGAAACTAAAACTATTGTTGTAATGGTTTTAATAATTGACTATGTATATACATACATATGTATGCTTTACCTATGAGTTTGTCAACTGTATGTACATATTACATTAGACTGGTTAAAAAATGTATACTACTAAATACTTTTTTTCAAAATCCCTTCTAAAATATTTACGGGACAGTGGAAAATATGCCTATCAAAAGCGCAGCCCTAAATGTTGAAAATTTAATAATTTTTAATTTTCTTTAAAAGAAAGATCATTTAACAGTTTGTGAATCGAAAAGCTTAATAGAGTGTATATCACAATTATACGCACATGCTGACAGGTTTTGACCATTATTATTATTTAATTTTAAGTATTTTTTGATAAAAATGTAGTTCATTCTTTAATAAAACCCGTAGAAATTCAAATTTCAGACCTTGTGAAATATTTAGAAAAAATTCAACAAACTTTAGTAAAAATTTTGAGCTTTTTAATTCGATTGCTTGCAAAGATTTTGGATATGTAGTTTTGTAGCCAACTCAATTTTGGTATAATGAAGTGCTAGTTTGAAGTAGCTTTGGCTAACCGTTAATTTTTGGCAATTTTTTATCTTGACGGTGTCAGTCAATTTCTTTAATACGATAAAAAAAAAAATATGTTTTAAATTAATTAAACTTGATAATTTAAGTTAAATGACCCTTTTTAAAAAAAAGTTCAAAATTATAAAATTTCCACAAAAACAAAAATATATGATATTAGGTAAGTGATATTTTTCCCGATAATTAAAAAAAGTTGTTAAATTTTTACTTGTTCGACTTTAACTTTAAATAACTTTTGGAGGAGTGAATTTGTGAAAATATCATGAGGAACTTTTCTACAGCCTTCAATTTTCTTCAAAAATAATTTCAAATTTTCTCACCTCAGCAGCCCCTTCAGCGTAAAAAGTTCTCAAAAATCAATGATAATTTTATTGGCTATAAAACTGCATACTCCAGATTTTTCTAAGAAATCGAATTGAAAAATTTTAAATTTCTATGCAACTTTCTTGCATTTTCCCGAGTTTTCTATGAAATTATAAAAAAAATTTTCTTGATGTTGAATGAACTATATTAAAAAAAAAATCGAAACTTTAAATACATAAAATCGCGAACACGTCACGATATGCTTTCGATAGGAATTTTGAAAAAAACATAAATAGTGGATAATTTTGAACCAGTCTATTATATGAGTATATGTGAAATTTAAAAAACAGTACTATAAGTGTTATGCTGTGCACTGAAGTATATTTAGCAATTAATAACCGACCGTTGTTATTATACAACAACTAAATGCTACTTGATAACTTAGAATGGCAACTTAAATGCGGCTGCAAAACTTGTAATGTGAAAAAGAAACATTGAATTAAAATACAAAATTTTTTGCATTAAAAAATTCATTGATAAAAAATTAGCAATACTCTTGCTCTTCTTCGTAACGATTTATGTTTTCCGCTGGCTGCGCCTTATTATGCTATAAACTTCTTGTTTTCTTCCTCTTCAAGTTCTTTCAATCACTCGCACAGCCGCACCGCTGACAAGATCAATCCAACCGGTAGACATTTGCAGTATACTACGAGTATAAATAGAGATGGCATATCAATC
>NW_016163293.1:37202-37395 GCF_001687245.7 Rhagoletis zephyria | reverse complement strand
AAGGACGAGCACACCTAAAAGTTAAACATTCTAAAAATAGAATTTTTAGAAAAAACCAACAATACCAACAACCAATGATCAAGTGAATTGCAGCGAATAGCTGCGCTTGATTGTGTTTGCTTAACAAAAATGAAAATAGTGGAAAAAAGCAAACGGTAATTTACAAGGCGTACTTAGCACGGTGCATAGGCAA
>NW_016163293.1:31313-32146 GCF_001687245.7 Rhagoletis zephyria | reverse complement strand
AAACGCAGGTACTCAAAATAAACACAACCATGACATAATAAACTCTCTTAATCTCCAAGCGCACTCTTTATCAAACACTCTCCCTTCAACCGGAGGCGAAAGCGATATGATCTCACTCCCCTCAAATAGTCTATTCCCCCATCCACACTACTCACTACACACCACCTCTCCGCTACCATTATCCGACGATGAGATTGAAACGCGCTCTATCTCTTCCAGCAGTATACTTAAGCTGGGATCACACGATTTGTAAATTTGGCTAAAAATTTGTCAAATTCGTAGACAAATCATGTGAACGCTAAATTACATTTGTCATTTATCAGAAAAGCCAAATATTTGCCTTCTGTTGGCAAATGAAAAACAACCCTGGGGGCAAATCGTGTGAACGCAATGCTGCTACATAAGCCAAATAAAAATTAAGCAAGTGACCAAATATCTGATTTGCCACTTGATGACAAATGACAGTGACAAATATACAAATATTGTTGAGCGGTATTACCTTCGTGCTTGTGAACATTTGTATTTTCCAATTTTGGCAAAATTTTAATATTTAATATAATATTCGTATCCGAAAACTACCGAAAAATGTCACGTTATTTGAAAACAATAATTTTAAAATATTTGCTCAAACTGAACATTTGAAACATGTACATATACGTATTCGACTGTAGCTGAGTGTGCAGAGAAGTGTGAGACTATTTTTAAGCTTTCATGAGGTCCCAGGTTCTTATGCCGGCAGACGAACATATTAAAAACTATTTATAAAAGTATAATTAATTTCTGAGTATAATTAACTATGAAAAAGCATATGTGAAGTTCAGAATGAGAAATTT
>NW_016163293.1:2217-25318 GCF_001687245.7 Rhagoletis zephyria | reverse complement strand
CATTTATAAATGGTTGTAAACAACGAAATGTTTTCTCTTAAATGGCATATGTAAGTATTTTTCATCGGGCAAACAGAAATAAAGTTACGAGCAAGTATATGCTTCAACCTATGAAAAATGCGTTTTTTTAGCCCAGATTTTGAGGGTGTATTCAAAATTCTGAGTACCTGTGCGTATATATTATTTTTTCTTATTTCACTTCAAATCTCACGAAATCATAAATGCAAAAGTATGGTTGACACCGGATCAGCTGTTTAACTATTTACGACCAAATGGTTAAATCGTGTGAATGAATGTGGACAATATTTGTCACTTTACTGCTGTGCGCAAATGTGTGCCAAATCATTTGGATCTTTGGCAGCCAAATCGTCTGATCGCAAGACAAATCATTTGTACATCGCTATCCAAATGCGCAAATGTCGACAAATCTAAATTTGGCATTTTGTGTACAAATGTACAAATCGTGTGATCCCTGCTTAACACGTATACCGCCGTGAAGATAATTTAAGCTCTCAATTATTATGGCCCTAAAAATTCTACAATGGAATTTTAATGGTTACCAGAATAATCTACATGAGCTTAATCTTTTGGTGAAACAGCACTCTCCGGATATAATAGCCTTACATGAAACGCACCGTAAACCGAATCAAACACATCATGACATATTAGATATTTACGAGTCTTACTTTAGTAATCAGTACAACCCTACACACTGTAAAGGTGGTGTAGCACTCTGTATCAAGAAAAGTATTCAGCACAAATGTTTAACACCACCCCACAACATTCAAGCTGTAATGGTGGAAATCTACCACATCATAAAATTCACTGTATTTTCAGTATATTTCCCTCCTTCGGAAAATTTATCACTAGGCAATTAAATACCCTTCACAGTAACAATACTTATCCCGCCATACCTCTTGGGAATTTTAACGCCCATAGCATTCCTTGGGGCTCGGCCAAAACAAATAGAAGAGGTAAAAAGGTGGAGTCATTCTTGTTACAAGAAAACCTTTGCCTCCTTAACGACTGTTCACCTACGCATTTGTCAACCCACTCCACTTTAACGTCTGTTGATCCCTCATTCGCTTCCGCGAACCTTTTACCTCTTCTTAGTGGGAGTATCGATACAGATCCACACGAAAGTGATCACTTCCCTCTGTGATCTGTGATAGTGTCAAAAATCGATTACGGCCTTCCTGTTTACGGTCATACTACAAAGTCAAACCTAAGGATGTTGCAGACAGTCTATAACGCTGCGGCACGATACAGTATAGGTTCCTTCCGTTCCACACCAATTTCCAACACTCTACAGAGGCTGTGCTTTTGATAATCGAACAAAGGCTTAAAATACAAACGGCTAATTTAATCCATAAAATAACCATGCCCGCGGAACAAATGCTTCCAAGAAGTGCTAATATACATAAAATCGGACGAACCAAATCTGCTGTGGATAGAATTAACCTAACCGCTCGGGAGCTCGATCTAATTGTTGAACCACAGTTAACATACGTGACAACTAGACCACTATGGTTGCTTAAAAGTAACAGTTACCGAAAAATTCTACATCTAAAGCGACATATTTAGCACATTTCGCCGAGATTACCAACATATACTCTGATTGGTCTTTCGTTTATACTGATGGATCTAAAACATCATCAGGAACTGCTTTCGCAGTGATTGACCACAACTGCGAAGTGTTACGATTGGCACATCTTAGCAATCACAGCTCAGTCTTCACAGCAGAAGCTGAAGCAATTTCCTATGCCCTCGGCCTGCTCCCCCGTTCTCGTGGAAAGTTCATAGTGTGCACGGATTCTCTATCCACTATTAACGCAGTTGATAATATTCTCAACAGAACCTGTACTATAGCCAAGATCCGGGACTTGCTAATAATGCACCCAAATAAACTAAAATTAATGTGGATCCCTGGCCACATAGGCATCAAAGGAAACCATAAAGCCGACGAAGCAGCGAAATTCGCCACCGTAGCCCCAGTGCTCTTGGTAGAAACGTACTCTAAATCCGATCTAACAAAAGCGATAAGCAGTTATTACTTAAATGAACGCAAACTATATTGGGTCAACTACGACCAATACTACAAACGGACGAATCCAGACGGAAACGCACCTAAATACCCATCAGAGTGCTCAAGAATGGATATTCAAAAATAGGCTGACTTCCAAAACGTCAATTGCATTGCATACGTACAAAGTTTAATGTTCCATAACGCCGAACTACAATTGGTTGACAATGTACACTTTTTCAAAACCCTCCGAAAAGTTATCCAAACGCATTGCTAGCGCAATCAGCGCATCAGAAACAAAGTTGATGCTTCGTTTGTTATTGGTTACCATTGGTGTTTTAAAAATGCAAAATTCCGAAATGGTGATTATTGTTTTATTAAATATTCCAAATATGCAATGTATATGGTTGCAATGTTTCGCTACTCTGCATATGCAAACAGTTTAAATACGGCAGTAGAACAGTATCCAAACATTGTATTGGTACGTTTTGGAAGTCAGCCATACGCTCGATTAAGAATGGGCCACACACGTCTGACGCATAGTAACCTAATGGACAATACTCCAAACACCTCTTTCCTTTGTGCAACAACGCTTTAATCACAATCACACACCTGATCGATGAGTGCTATGGCCTAAACAGATACCGTATCGACAGCAACACAATACTTGACTTATAAAAAAAAAATTGTGAAAATATTATTAGAATGTCACATATATGTATTACAACATATAATTTTTATTACATTCATGTTATCTAAGGTAAGGCTGAAAACCGTCCTTGTTAGTGCCTAGCTTATAAGATTATTTGTAAAATTTATTTTATAAATAAACTGTTTATAATAATAATAATAAAACAGTTTTACGCCGACTCCGAACGGCGATTTTATTTTTTATGAGAAGCTGTTTTTCATGGCAGAAATACACTCGGAGATTTGCCATTGCCTGCCGAGGACCGACCGCTGTTAAGAAAAAACGTTTTTTTCTAATTTTTTTTTTCGATGTTGCTTTGACCAGCGCTTGAACCCAGGTGCTGCGGAGTGGAAGCGCGCGCTGCTTACCACTACACCACAGCGGCCGATCTACATAACATACAGAGAAAATGTATATATCAAATTAAGGTACCCGATCTGGAATCATTCGATGTACATATTTGCACAGAAAGAGTTTAAAAATCTTACATTGAGTAATTTTAAAATGTAAAACTGCATCTCACATACGCATTCTCATTTTCAATTTCCAACAACAACGGTATTGAACAAATTCATTTTTTAATTTTTAATTTTGTATAATTTTAAAATGCTGGAAAACTTAAAAAATCGGACGAACTGAGGGATCGGTCAAGTATTTTAGACTCTCGATAAGTATGCATTTCAGAGAATCTGATTATTTTAGTATTCTTTTGTGGGTTAGAGAAGGGCTAGAAATCTCGCCAGACTCCAAAATTAAGATAAGTGCCACAAAAGATTATTTTGCGAGTCGATAAGGTATTTGAACCTCAGCCTGGTGTAATTAATCAAACCCACTTGAAGGATCGATCAATTTGATGTCCAAAAAATAAGCACTGTACACAGTGTTGCCACTTTGTGAGTAATTCCTCAAAACGTGAGGAATTTCGGGTGCGCGTGAGTATTTTTTGAGGATTTTTCTTTCGATGTATTTGCACATAACAAATGCAACCATGCCTTACACAACAGAGTTGTTAAATCGCTCTGCAAATTTTTGAACAAAAAGCTTTCCGAAGTTTTATAAAGAGCGAAATACACTACTTCGCCATAAACCATGCAAACATGACTCAATCAAGCAAAGAATTTTAGTTTGCTTCCGGTTCACAATGTAAAAGCATTTGGTTTTCTTCGATTTTCCTCTCTTGCGTCCTCATTCGGTAAAAATTGCGTTGCGCATGAGGCGATTCATACACAACGTAAGGGGTTTGATCAAACGTCAACATGGCGGCCAGAAAATCAAAAAATTTTGATTTTTGTTCACATTTCCCTCAAACGGCTTGTAAAACCTTCAAACACCCCCATACACAACATTAATATGTAGGGATATTTCGCTTGGTTCGTCAAACCGCTTGTGTGGTATTCTTCGCTCTTACGCACATCTGCATTTGCTGTTAAATATTTAAAATGTTATCGATAATTTTTCTCATTCCATCGGTATATTTTCAACTTATTTTGAACTTTCAAAATATCGGTAGCGAATGGAGAGAATACGCATTGTTCGAGCATAAGAATATTCATATTGTTTCTTCTTTAGATCCACAAGATTATAGGAAAAAAGTTTTTGAATCAAAAGATTTTTCAGGTTCATATAAGTTTCCCTATTAAATAAAATTATATCTACATTACTAATATAGCCCTTTTCTAATGCTTCAGTAGAGCGTATATTTAGTAGTTTAAAAATGTGTAGGACTGACTTGAGGACCAGATTGAGCACTGATATAGTTGCAGCAATATTATATATATATGTACCAATTGAATTGGAGAATGTAATTAATTTATATACTAAGTACCTGTAAATAGTATGCAATACTCATATCTGTAATAAGAAAATTTTGAGTAATTTGTTCGGATTTTGAGGATTTTTCATTTGTTTTTGAGGAATTTGGAAATATTTTTGTGGCAACACTGACTGTACGGTAATTAATAAAGAAATGGTTAATATGTTGTCCGGAGAAACATTTTTTTACTATGGCGACGATATCTACTGTCGTTTCTGAATATCCGCAGGAGCAAGTGGAGTAGGGGAGTTGCACGTCATTACTTGGTACTAAAAGTTGGAGCAGTTGTGATGTTAATCACCAACCTAAATATGTATTTATGTTTATATGAAGGGTAAGTAATGGTCTCGCCTAATAGCTATTATTCCTGTACAGCAATTGTTGGAATTTCAATGCAGCTCGTTAGACAATAGATGTACCATTACGAGGTTTAAATTTTAGAGTACTGGCTTTTAATTTGACAGTTTTATTCGCGTTGGAAGTGGCTACTCAAAAAATAATGTTGAACAAATTCGCTGAAAATCCGACATTTTCGTGATCAAAAATCAAATTGAAATTAGAGATACCAAAAACTTCTAATTTTTCTCCATAAATCAATGAATGGATTCCCTCTGCTTAAATTAACGGAGTAAACTAATTATTAAAAAGCATCATTTCGCACCAGCTTAAGAATAAGTCTCTTTACCTCCCTTAGGAAAAAAAAATCGACTTATCAGAAGATCGCGCTAGAGAATTGGAACCCGATTATCACCGGTTCAGAGAATGCAAGCTATAGCAAGACTTAAACCTTATCGAGTACAATACTCGAATATACAAAACTAAGTTACATTAAATAAATTTAATAACAAAAACTGCACTCGTTTACTTTACCCTAATGTTTACACCAAATTTGGTATTTTATAATAATGACTAGTAAAACATGTTTAAAACTTGACTTCGGTCAACTTCCACGTTAAAAGTTTTAAGCTAAAAAGAAACAGGGTGATATCCTCCATGATAAAAACATTTCAAGGTAAAATCATTGAGAGGCAGTCTGACGTTTGCCAGCAATATAATTTTAAAATTCGAACTCAAGCTCACACAGCCATTCTCATTTTTAGTCTCAAACAACAACAATTGTGAACAATTTCATTTTTTTATTTTCAATTTTATATGATTTTAAAATGTTTGCAAACGTCAGAAAAAAATCATGTCCGACGAATTGAGAGAATGGTTTTACGTTCTAATGTTTTTATCAAGATATCCTCTTAAAAATAAATTTATAAAACTTGACACAGTTGCCAAGGGGCTATGAAATGACAAGAGAATCGAGGCAGTCCCAATAAAACTCTCAGACTCCACAATGGGTCATATGACACCAGAAATACATATGCTGGAAGGAGCGCTTGCATAAAGCGTTATTCCATTGTATCATTTACTTTAGGCCTGGTTTTTATGACAATTAATTATTCACAGGTAACTTTAAACCGATTTGAAGCCAAAGATGTGAATAAAGTTGTGGAAGTCATCAATTTACGAATATGACCTATTTCCGTCAAATCAAAAAATACATGGTATTTATTTAAAACCAAATCAGTAAAGATGCGCGAACTGTGGAAAAACATAAACTAAAGATAGTTTAGTAGAGCAAGTTGACTACTTAAGTCTCTAGAACGGGTGTTCAGAAAAAATTTATCCTTATCAAGGAAATTCTCTGTTATTCATTTATCCAAGCAAAATACGAAACTTTCGCTAATATGTATCTATAACGGAATCTTTTCCCTTTATTTTAATATATTAAATATTATTTTCTGAAAACCTGTTAAAAAGATATAACCCATTTCATGCGTACCGATTTGGAGTGAACTATGCTTTATACTTATGTTATTCATTGTTTCTTTGTTTAAAACATATTTTCATGTTGATTATCGAATAACCTGAGCAGGAACAAGTATTTTTATATGGAGTAGGTATAATATATCAAAGAAATACCGTTCGCAAAAAAAAACCGAAAGATATTTGTTGGTGGTTCATTATTGGAATTCGTAAATGCTGTTTTTGGTTTTTTGTTTTTATCACCATAAAATAATTTAAAAACGGGCAACAAAAAATAGCTTTTTGTTTGGAAATGATCCAGTTTTGTATATGAACTTTAATACTATAATATGGGTATTCATCAAAAATCATATATACCTCGTAACCGTGTAAATCCCGTAAATAAACCAGTTTTTCATACAAAATTAAGTTTACGAGATTTACGTGGTCACGAGGAATTTACACGTTTAGATGAATTACCATAATAATAATAATATTTTGGCGCTTACACTTTTGCTAAGTGTTTGGCCGAGCTTTTCCTCTAATTTGTTGTGCGCGTCTTGATGGATTTTATGAACTATATTTTATAGTTCAACGTTTGCAAGGCTTTAGTAGATATCAATTGTCTTGGCAAATTTTATACCCAGTTTTTAATCAATCAAAAAGATAAATATGTACCATCTGTTCATGTGAGCTGCGTTTCAGACGTCCATTCGTATTAGGCGTGCGAATTATCCCCAAAAAGTGCTCTAGAAATGAAAAAAGTGTTTGGGTCAAAGTAACCGGTTGAAACCAATTGTTATCGATAGCGTACACAGAAATACATTTACCGTTAGTTTTAACCAAGTTTTTACTGATACCTCATGTCGAAAAAGCCAAAAACCTGATTTTTTACAGCGGACAATTTTTGCGAAATTTTAAATTAAACTCGCTATATCTCGATTGATTTGAAATTTTTACACATAAAACTAGATACAATTTTAAAGGAAGTGAGTTTAACTACAGTTATTATTACTTATTAAAAACAAAATGGCGGGTTTTAAAACTTTTTTATAAAAATTACGGAGGTTGTTTTTCAAATCAAAAGGTGTGTTATAAATTTTAAAATGCGGCCGCTCGCCCCTAAAAGACAAATATATTCACATAGCACTTGTACAAGTAAATTTGGATGTAATATTTATTAAAAAAAAACGTTGAAATTCATAAATTTATCAGTGTTATAGAACTTATTAAAGCTCTTTGTTATAAATTTAATAGACATACTTACATATATAAAACGCCCTTTTCAGTGATGAACAAAACTTCAATATAGTTGACCCAGGTGCCCACCATAAATATTCGAGAGTCATTCGGCTTCCATGGCAAACCTGCCCTGGCGCAAAGAATCTCTCATTTCAAGTAAAAAGCGTATAGCTTTAGAAAACAAATAAAAACTTTTCACTTTGAGAAAAATTAATATCCAGAAGTAGAAACATTCTTTGCGAATTAAGTTGACAAACTTTTTGCTCATTTCGACCGAAGATAATTGAAAATTGCAGCGGTAAAAAGTTGTTATTCATACCGTGTGAAAAACAAATTCGTTATTAAAGGAATAAAATACCTTCTTTTAGAATACCTAGCTTCAAATATGGGCTTTGGCTTTAATACCACTGGAGATTTTTTGGCAAAATATTTTTTTATTTTCACTTTTTAACCGACTTCACAAACATGAGGAAGGTTTTCAATTCGTCGGAATATTCTTTTTTTATGCATGTTACCGCATAACTTTGGACCACGTTAACCGATTTCTATAATTCTTTTTTTAAAGAAAGGTGTTACCTCACAGGTGGTCCCATTCTAATTTGGTTTAAAGCCGATCATTGGAATTTTTATATGAGAATTGAAGTCGGTTTGGTTTTTTGCTTAAAATTACTTTTATTTCAACATATTTTGATTAAAAGAAAAATACTTATAAAAATAAAATATTTCACACGAACAACAAAAAATATAATCGATAATCGCATGAGGCTATTGCCCGAAAATTTTAAAATGCACTTAGTGGCATTGTGCTACTATGATAAAACAGTAGTCGAAAAAATTATAGCCGCACCAAGTTTTCACAAATTTTAGAATACTATTTTTGTTGTTATTTAATTTTGGTTAGTTTTTTATAGTTCATTCATTAACAACATCGTATAAATACAAGTTGAAAGGCAGTGTCACACGATTGAGTATTTGCCAAAATTTGGTGCAAATCGTATCCCAATTGTGCGAATACCCAATAATTTTTCTTTATCCCAATCACGAAAATTAATTTGTTGAAATTTTTCAATAGAACATCGCTGTATTGTACCAATCTTTTGACTACAAAAAAAATCCCAATTTTTTTTATTTTGTTCCAATACACATTAGGTCAAATGATAAGTTTTTCTGTGCGAAATTAATACCAGCTAAAAAAAAAAGAACACCTATTTCTATCATATACATGAATTTTCAATGCGCGTATTTCTGCCTTACCACCATAATAATATGACCTTTAATATAAAAGTTATAGCAGTCTTATAATTAACTTCTTTCTTATTTTTTCGAAATTGCGTTTGACAAAAGATCTTCTTTGAAATAAGTTGGAATTTAAACAAATTTCAAACGGAAAGATTGTAACAAAACAACTTGTCTCTATTTATCGTCTGAGCAATTTCTGCGATTTGCATTGGACACAACAACCTCTTTCGGTTGAAGTTGTTGTTGCCAAATGCATATTTAAAAAAAGTTGCTTTCTCCAATGAACTTGTATTTACTATTTTACTCAAACTCAATTTGACAAAACAACTTGTATGGTATAGGATGATTTTTTGTTTGAAAAAGCATTCGACTTTCGCATTCGCATCAAATGATACGAATGTTTTGTGAATGCGAATGTGTACATGGGCAGAGTGTCCACTCTAATGTTGCTGAAATGGCTCTAAGTCTGTCTAACCAGGGTGTGGGCAATAACTGGCTTTTAGCTTCAGGCGCTAAACGGTTAAGTAGCCCTGCAGTGAAAAATTATCAATTGTTAAAATTAACCCACTTATAGTTAGCTTTTTGGCGAGATTTCGATTAATACCTCACTTTTAATTAGCTATGACAAAACCAACTTAAAGTGAATTGTAAAGTCGTGCAGGAGTCATGCAGACGCAATCGGGAGTTGGTTTTCTTTACAAGTTTCTATTAAATATCCTCATACAAAAATTACTTTCAATACACTTTTTTTCTGAACTTCGCAGATTCTTTTTCATATTCAGGACAAATAAAAGGAAGATCGAAATTTTATACTATCATTTTGAAGTTATGTCTGACGGTGTTCGAATATGGGGCCACCCAGAGCAGAATATGTAAACAAATATGAAATGTAATAAAATAAAGTAAATAAATAAGTAAATAAAAAAGTAAAAAAACAAAAAAATATTTTGTTTTTCTTATTGATATTTTATGTCCAAAAGTAGTTAGTTACAAGTTAGTTGACATGTAATGCAGAGGTATCCAGGTCTGACTTTTTTGCGGCCATCGCCCCACAAAAGTAGTTAGCTTTTTTCGAACAAAATACACAGTTAATAGTTAGCACTAGTGTTCGCGTAAACAGACTAAAGTTAGGTATAAGCTAACGTCACTCCCTGCAGGGAGTATATCAAGCAACATTGATGGGCCTTTAACAAGTACTGCTAAAAGTCGTATAAGCAACCTAGAAATAATTTTAGATTCCTCTAGCGAAAGCAAAGGCTCGGATGTAAAATCTGGAGACATTAAAAAATGTGAAATAAAAGCTCAATTGAAGGCATATCTTAAAACAAACGGGCTCATCGCCGTGAAAATCCTCTCGAATGGTGGAAAACTAAACAAAAATACGACAAATTGGCAGATCTGGGCCGCAAATATTTGAGCGCTCCACCGCCGTTCCAAGTGAGCAATTTTTTAATGCAGCCGGCCTTATATACGAGCCTCTAAGAAATCGCCTCATGGGAGAAAAGGCAGCAAAATTACTTTTTTTGAAATATAATATGCCCATTTTGAATTGGGCCATTGCATTGTGACTAGTGGGACACGTGATCAGTTGTCAATTTTAACTATGTCGTCGGAACTTATACAACAGCGAAAGATATTTTTTAACATAGAACGATAACTAATGAAAAAATTGCTTTAACAAAAATACCAAACGATTTCTTAGTTTTATTTAACTATGATTTGAATGAATGTGACTGGTGGGACCCTGAAAATAACTCTATTTTACCCTTGTGCACTCAAAGATGAGTTTTAGCCAAAACACTTAATTTTCACGTACGATGTATTTGTGTTGTAAAATATGAATCATACGCTTTCGTTTTCAATAAAAATGAGGTTTATATAATCTTCATAGAAATATTAAAAAATATTTAAAGTTGTGACTGGTGGGACATCTCCTTGTGACTAGTGTAAAGTAATTATTAGGGCAACCCAAAGTATGTTTGAGCATGTTTTTTGTCAGGCATGTTAGCAACACGCTGATAAAAAGCTTAAACGTTTTACAAAAAAATATAAAGTTTGAGTTATATTTCATAGAGCATATTTTAGCATATTTTGCAATAAAAGCATATTTCAGCATATTTTGCAATAAATGCATATTTTCGGATACTTTGCGTTGCGTTGTTACGTCTAGAACTAATAATAAAAATTTCTAAAATAAAAATAATATGGTAACACTGTGTTGAAAATGAAATAAATATCAAAGTGACCATTCACAGCGTATTTATATAAAGTTTTTTCTGCGCGAGAAAGAGAATACTATATGTTTCGCTCTTGACAGATGAGTTGTCCCGCCACTGACCCGCATTATAATTTCTAGTGATGTGCTGAGTCAATACTTTTAAGTATTGATCGATATTCGGTACCGATTTAAAAAGTATCCAATACTCTCGATACTCGGTACCGAAACATTTAGGTTTCGAATAAAAGCGCACATAGGCCAAAAATATGGAAAAAACGGTTCAGCGGAGACTCGGATTATTGTTCCAGCTCAATCGGACGATATCATTTTTGTAGGCCTGGGGGGCAGATTATGTAACCAGTTAGCGACAATTTTCGAATCGGTATCGGTTTTGTTGACGTATGATATTAAATATTTTTACGCCACCAAGTGCGATATCGATCCGAAACTTGTCGCTACCTGGTTACAGAATCTCCCCGCTGAAAGGCTTCTTCATCCGTCAAAGCATTTTCATTGAACCTTGGATCGACTAAGGTTAAAACTGATATACAGCCGGACTCCCATTTTCATTTACTTTTGCGTTTTGCGTTTTCGTAAAAATCGTACGTTTTTATTTCTGGGTGCTCTTGAATTCGCAACTTTTTGTTATCGATAAGTTCCATTCCTCACCTTGTTTCTGGTATAGCAAAACAGCTGTTTTAGCTATTTCAACAAGTTTAAAATAAACAAAAATGCCTTTCATTTTTTCACTAGCGTGTTTTGAAGCTTTTCGTTCCTTGATTTACTAAGGCAACCCCCAATTAGATACCGATTATTTGGCAAAGTAAATCGATTTACAGATATACAGAAAAATTTGAGGTGTGGTCCGTAAATATTTAATTAAAAAAAAAAATTTTATCTAATATTTATTTTTAAGTACGGGAAATGTATCTTAATAATTTCTTTTAATAAATAAAAATTGTCCAAGCTTTTATAAATTGGTTATTTAAGCGTGCGACGTCATTTGCTTTTTATTCCACTAAGTTTAAAGTTTCCGATTTGAAACCGCGAAAATTTTGCGATATACGATTGAGAGAGCGCGCAATTATCAAGTGTTTTAGCCGATATCATATAAATTAGTAATAATAGTTTTTTCGAAACTTGAAATGCATATAATGGCGAAGGTTTAATGTAAAGAATCGGTATCGGGTACCGAAAAGGAAGTATTGGGTACCGAAATCTTTGTTAAGTATTGGGTACCGAAATCTCTGTTAAGTATTGGGTACCGACAATTCAGCACATCACTAATAATTTCGTTTGGCAAGCTATTAACAAAGCCCTAAGGATTTCATCAAACGCAAGTAAGTATTTTTAGTTATGGAAGTCTTTATTATTCATAGGTTGATGTAGAGCGGAGCTTTTCAATGTATAAAGCTTTGTTTCGTGAAAATAGACAAAGCTTTAGCTTCGAAAATCTTGCAAAACATCTTGTTATTTATTGTAACAACAACTTAAATTAAATTTAAACTTTTACAAAGTATTACATTTTTATAGCAATGAACTGTTATTTATTTTTAATTTCTTTGGAAAAACTGTTTTTGATACGTGATATTTTTACGATAAAATTTTTGGTTGTACTGAAAGTATTGTAGACAGATATGTATACAAAAGTATCTGAAAACATACACAGTACGAATTCCTATGTGAAACAATTTGTGAATTAGATTCCATGTACTTTCATACATATGTTTTAAAAACAAATTGAATAAATATGAATTATTAAAGATAAATATTTTGTATATGCACTTTTATGAAATTTAGAACATTTTAGATGGTGCAAATAAAGTTAAAGGCATTTTTGGGATACACATACGTATATAAAAAAAAATTTAAAAGCATATCTTATGGCTTATAATGATTTTAAAAACATTTTTTGGAGCATATATTTAGAAGTTATTGGCATATCTTAACCGCTTAAAATAAGTTTTTAGGAGCATATTTTGGGTTGCCCTAGTAATTATGCATGAAATAAAAGTTTCCATAGACAAAAATTACAACTTCTTTTGATTTTTTTAATATTTTCCTAAAGGATAATGAAATGTAGTCATTTAAAAAGAGGTTACTACTGAAATAGAGATAATTAGGGCATATTTAAATTTATGTCGTTTTCCTCTTTTCAATGGAATGACCCAACTTTGACTACAAGATTAAAACACTGTATAGGTTCTGCACTCGTTCAATGTTCTAATAATTTACAAAATTTTTAAGTAATAAAAACATTCTCATTCGCATTCGCATTCCGAAAATTAGCATTCGCGAATGTGAAAAATATGACATTCGAAACATCCCTAATACATACACAAAAATCGTACTAGACTGTCTTGCTTTGATTTCGGAACGCTTACACATTGGGAAGTTAGCTTACTGCCAATATGGAAGTATTACATATATGGGCGCATGTAATAGACTTGAATTGATATGAAAAGTAATATATGTGTGTACATAAATATGTATGTGGGTCTATGAACAACTATCGCTTAAAATCGATATCAAATTTTGTACAACGCTTTTATAAACTTGCAATGTTGAGTGTCCAGACAGCTATAAAAGCTTTGCTTTGCAAAGTTCCTATAAAGTCTAGTATGTGGATATATGAATAACGACCGCTTAAAATCGACCTCAAATTTGTACTGTAGAAATTTTAGGTCTATGTTATGTAGTTTGACTATTGTCAATTAAATCGAATGCTTTGTGTTGCATGCGCCCCACGCTTTTCATTTTCAATGTCATAAATTGTTTATAATGACTTTTGCTAAAATTTCAAAATCAGAAGTTATCAACACAAATTCTATGGGACTGAGAAATATTATTTTCTACTTTTTAGTCCATTTATAAAAGCGTTGTATATTAAAAAGTATTTTTTTATATCATTTATTTTCCATTTATTTAAAAAAGTATGATATTTAAATAAAAAATATTGAAAAATGCTTGTTTATTGATATGTGTCCAGTTTTAACAATCATTTTTCCCTCATTGTAAGAAACTTATTTTGTGGAAAGCATTTAATATGTCTTCTTTTTGGTTGTTTGTGTTTCCGACAGGGTAGGAGTATGATGTATTGTGGAACGATTTTCCGTCATCCCTTGTCAAATTTGGTTTGGAGACAAACCGGTTTCGGCGTTGTGCCATCTTCAGTGTCATTTTTCGTTCTCGAAAGGGATGACGCAAAATCGTTCCACAATACATCATTTAATATGTTTTTTCGCTCTCCTGAAAAATTTGTAATTTTGAAAGAGGTTGTTTTATCAAATGTCCACAGATATGTAATTGCTTTGTACATACAGTGTTTGCAATAAACTTAGTTTTTCTAAAAAGGCTGGATAAAGGAACATAGCTATATTGCGTACATAATTATGCCATAAAGTGTATCAAAATTATAATTTTAAAATGCTTAACCTATTTCAGGCGTTTACGTGCAGGGAGATCGTCCATTGGATTGCAAACAAATCTGGAACCCACAAAGTTATTAAGAGATGCTAATTTAGGCGTCCAAACCGATTTATCACTTCATAAGGATATAGGAATTCTAACAGATGGATCCTATGCCAAGAAGACAGTAAACGGCCATGAACGTAAATAAACATTACATAAATATATACGTACATACATATGTAAATATATAAATTAGACTGACGGGAAAATATTCAAATTATTTATTTTTCTGAGGCACATGACTTTTTCTCCTATTATGGCTAAAAACCCCTCGTGAATGTTCTTCAAGAAATTGAAGTTTTGTAAGGTCTTCTTACAATGTGTTTTCGAGGCCGCTTAATACGCTGGGTAAGTTATTTTTTCGTTCTGACCTTTATATTTTGAGATATTACCGAAAAATCTTTTAAATAACAGTAAAAAATCCAAAAAATTGCCCTTTAAAAGTTGAGTATTTCTTAGTAATTTTTTTCTGATTTCTTCTTACTGATTATACACGGTGTCCTAGGCCACCCGTCCAGCCCTCCTAAAACGGAAGGAAATGTTTTTTATTGGAAAGCGCAAGAAAATTGTTTAGAAAATCTGGATGATGTCTATGACACCCTGTATACCTACAGCCACAATTTTAGCAAACCAAATTAGTCATCGCAGAGAATTTTGCGTTCATTACTTTCGAGATATCGATAAATACTCAAACTGTATTTGGATGCGTGACTTACTCCTGTATTTCGAGAGTGTTCTTTCGAGATGTTTCTTTTCTTTTTTGTTTTTCGACTCAACCCTACGTCCCTACGTCTCTTAACGTTCTCCCATGACTTAAATTCAGGAAAGAATAAAAGTTTTTTCACATTTTCGAGATCGCTAAACGTTAGAAAAATATGTAATAAGTCACGATAACTTTCGATGGAAAAATTTACTCGATTAATTGAGAAGTCGGCCGCTGTGGCGTAGTGGTAAGCAGTGCGCGCTTCCACTCCGCAGCACCTGGGTTCAAGCCCTGGTCAAAGCAACATCGAAAAAATATATAGAAAAAAGGTTTTTTCTTAACAGCGGTCGTCCTCCGGCAGGCAATGGCAAACCTCCGAGTGTATTTCTGCCATGAAAAACAGCTTCTCATAAAAATACAATCGCCGTTCGGAGTCGGCGTAAAACTGTATGTCCCTCCGATTTGTGTGACAACATCAAGGCGTACGCCACAAATCGGAGGAGAAGCTCGGCCAAACACTAACATAAGTGTAAGCGCCAGACTATTATTATTATTATTAATTGAGAAGACAATTCTACGAGTTGAACATAATTAAGTAATGAGCTGATTGCACTCTAAAAAAAGGAATGCAAGTTTACTGCCAAAAAACTTGTATTTTACTATGTCACAGTTTTCAGTAAATTGTATACATTTGTGTGTTGAATTGGGTATGTGTTTGAATTTTGCTCAAATTTTAGTTTAAAATTGCACATTTATGTAAAAATTTCAACATATATGCACGCTTGCAATTAGATATGTGTAATGTAAAACTGCACGGAGTTCATTCTTGCTTGGGCAATTTCGCGAGTATTAAGCTATCTATTGTCTGTTTGAACTCACTAATCTCCGGAACTACTGAATGGATTTTCATGGGGTTTTAACTGGTGTATAGAGAATGACCTCGGACGTAACCTAGGGTATAAAAAATCTGATGCGATAAGGGGGCGTGACAGCTCCCATAGGCGTGACATTTTTAATCAGCTATAACTTCGAAACCGTAAGTCGCATGACTATGAAATTTGGTGTGTTCACATCAGAGTTCGGAAGTGAATCGCTCAGCTTATGAATATGCTCACATGCTCATGAATCACCCCATTATTCACTCAAACTAAAAAATGTTGCTCTCTCACAATTGCTTGGCTTGCTTGTAAACTAGTCAGCATGAATATCTTTCATAACCGCTGATCGCTTCCACTTGGCTTGGCTTGCTTCTCTTTATGCAATTGTTTGATAGATTCACTGTATACCGCGAGATGAGTTAAGTGGCTCATAGTTTATTCATGAACACATACACAAATTGAGCGCCTCTGCAGTTTTGCTTTGCGCGCATGACTGTTTGCGACGTTGAATACATACAGGCATGTGAAAAATGATAGGAGGATAACATTTTGACCAGCTTTGGCTATTTTTTATTTATTTCTTTAGTGTTTATTAACTTCTAAAAAATATAGCTCATTATCTTACATAAACCATATCTGTCGAAATTTCAAACTTTGTAGAAAAATTAAGAAAATTTTATAAAATTGTACAACAAACTTTTTAATAAGAATTTTGAGATAATCCTAGTTTGCAGTTGTATACTCAATTAAATTATAGCTAAGAAAGTAAAAGTCTAATTTGGCTAAGAATTGGCTTTGTTTTTTGATAACTTTTTTTGGGGGGATGGTGTTATTATTATGGGTGAACCCGTCAGCAACAAAAAAAATATAAAAAATCAACGCGAATTCTTTAGCAATTGAAATTTGCAGTTCCTTAATATGGAATTTAATAGGCTATAAATCTGCATACTTAGAAATTCCCAATAAAAAGTTTGTTGTTGTTTTAAAAATTTTCCTGCTTTTCTACAAAGTTTGAAGTTTGGACTTATGTGGTTTTTGTTAGATATTGAGCTATATTCTTATAAAAAAAAATAAAAATTTAACCAACAAAAAAATGTCGTGTCTTAATTGTTTTTACATGACTATATCGAGCTCAACCGTATAGATACCTCCGGCTAAGACTATTAGATTGAGGCAAAATTTGGCTGATTCGTTTAAAATAAAGTCTTTGTGAAAAAGTATTTTGTTGTACTTTTCGGTAGAATATATCCTTCTGCAAACATTTTTTTCGCATTTTTTCAACTGTTTTTAATAGTAGTTTTTATGTTAGAACATTTTTATTTTTTCAAAGAAATAAAAGTGTTTTTTTTATATAATTGAACTGTGATTTTGTTTCAATTAATTATACTTGTTAGCCATGACAAAAGACTGAAACCTAGTTTTATAAAATATAATAATCTATTACATGACTATATTCCTGGAATAAAGTGTGATTTATTTTAACAGTGACCTTTTACACAAGTTTTTTTTTTTAATTTTTCCCAAAAATGTAAATATTTTTATTTCTAGAGATTCCCAATATATTTTTAAGTTAAGTTTTTAATTACATTAATTTCATTAAAAAAAAATGTACTAACTTTGAGTTTTATTATTTTTCGTCTATATTTGTGTGCCATTAAAAATTGTTTGTTTTTTATAATAGAGGAAACTAGTAATAAACCCCGAAATTCGGCGTGCTCAGTGGTCTAAAAAATCTGCATATTTCTTTAGTCTAAAAACCACATGCATTGGTATTTAACTTTAACTTTGGTATTTTGGCAAGATCATGCTCTACTCACTACGTATACATAGCTGGCCATGCGTAAAACACTCCCCTTGTTAGGGTGTGACATTACATATTTATTGTTATTGCGAACGCTGCAATAATTTTGAATTGGCGGCGTTTAAATACATAGGGGAAATGGTTGGGNAAAAAAAAATAAAAATTTAACCAACAAAAAAATGTCGTGTCTTAATTGTTTTTACATGACTATATCGAGCTCAACCGTATAGATACCTCCGGCTAAGACTATTAGATTGAGGCAAAATTTGGCTGATTCGTTTAAAATAAAGTCTTTGTGAAAAAGTATTTTGTTGTACTTTTCGGTAGAATATATCCTTCTGCAAACATTTTTTTCGCATTTTTTCAACTGTTTTTAATAGTAGTTTTTATGTTAGAACATTTTTATTTTTTCAAAGAAATAAAAGTGTTTTTTTTATATAATTGAACTGTGATTTTGTTTCAATTAATTATACTTGTTAGCCATGACAAAAGACTGAAACCTAGTTTTATAAAATATAATAATCTATTACATGACTATATTCCTGGAATAAAGTGTGATTTATTTTAACAGTGACCTTTTACACAAGTTTTTTTTTTTAATTTTTCCCAAAAATGTAAATATTTTTATTTCTAGAGATTCCCAATATATTTTTAAGTTAAGTTTTTAATTACATTAATTACATTAAAAAAAAATGTACTAACTTTGAGTTTTATTATTTTTCGTCTATATTTGTGTGCCATTAAAAATTGTTTGTTTTTTATAATAGAGGAAACTAGTAATAAACCCCGAAATTCGGCGTGCTCAGTGGTCTAAAAAATCTGCATATTTCTTTAGTCTAAAAACCACATGCATTGGTATTTAACTTTAACTTTGGTATTTTGGCAAGATCATGCTCTACTCACTACGTATACATAGCTGGCCATGCGTAAAACACTCCCCTTGTTAGGGTGTGACATTACATATTTATTGTTATTGCGAACGCTGCAATAATTTTGAATTGGCGGCGTTTAAATACATAGGGGAAATGGTTGGGTCGCTGGGCTGTAAATTTATATGGGGTAGTAAAATTCATTTCCCTTGTGAATAACATGTCCATTAACTATCCCTTTATATGTACATATATCTATGTATTGCGGCATCCAAACAATTATATTGTAGTTCTTTAACTATTAGGCGAGACCATTAACTAACCCTTCATATGTATATATTTAGGTTGCGGGCTAAAATCACAGCTGCTCCGACTTTTAGTATCATNAGAATATATCCTTCTGCAAACATTTTTTTCGCATTTTTTCAACTGTTTTTAATAGTAGTTTTTATGTTAGAACATTTTTATTTTTTCAAAGAAATAAAAGTGTTTTTTTTATATAATTGAACTGTGATTTTGTTTCAATTAATTATACTTGTTAGCCATGNACGCTGCCTATCGAAATGAACGTAACAATGCTTTGCTCAATGTAAAAATTGTAAAATCCNATTTTTCCCAAAAATGTAAATATTTTTATTTCTAGAGATTCCCAATATATTTTTAAGTTAAGTTTTTAATTACATTAATTTCATTAAAAAAAAATGTACTAACTTTGAGTTTTATTATTTTTCGTCTATATTTGTGTGCCATTAAAAATTGTTTGTTTTTTATAATAGAGGAAACTAGTAATAAACCCCGAAATTCGGCGTGCTCAGTGGTCTAAAAAATCTGCATATTTCTTTAGTCTAAAAACCACATGCATTGGTATTTAACTTTAACTTTGGTATTTTGGCAAGATCATGCTCTACTCACTACGTATACATAGCTGGCCATGCGTAAAACACTCCCCTTGTTAGGGTGTGACATTACATATTTATTGTTATTGCGAACGCTGCAATAATTTTGAATTGGCGGCGTTTAAATACATAGGGGAAATGGTTGGGTCGCTGGGCTGTAAATTTATATGGGGTAGTAAAATTCATTTCCCTTGTGAATAACATGTCCATTAACTATCCCTTTATATGTACATATATCTATGTATTGCGGCATCCAAACAATTATATTGTAGTTCTTTAACTATTAGGCGAGACCATTAACTAACCCTTCATATGTATATATTTAGGTTGCGGGCTAAAATCACAGCTGCTCCGACTTTTAGTATCATGTCATGAGGTGCAACTCTCCTACTCCTACATTCTCCTGTGGATATTCAGAAACGACAGTAGATATCGACGCCATAGTAAACATTTACTTTTACAACATATTAACCATATCTTTATTAACTATTGTACAGTGCTTATTTTTTGAACCCGAAATTAATCGATCCTTCAAGTGGTTTTGATTAATTACTTAGAATCGGTAGTTAGTTACAAATTTTGAGTACAAAAATCGTATCTTAATTTTTGAGTCCGGCGAGAGTTCTCTAACCCGCAAAGAGAAAACTGAAATAATCAGATTCTCTGAAACGCATATACATGGAGAGTTTAAAATACTTTATCGTTCTCTCAGTTCGTCTGCCAGGACTTCTTTTTTAAGTTTTCCAGCTTTTTAAAAATATACAAAATTGAAAATAAATTTACACTGTATAATGACAAAAGCAACATTTTTGTTTTGCAGATCTATCGCTGTATCGCTACCTAATTCGCACGAACGTAGCAATGCATCATGATTCAATAATTAAAGGTTTGCTCATTATTGACATTAGAGTTTTGACACTCCCTTAGCTCCCTTACAAAAGCTTTGCACACACACACGAACCCACACACAATGCTTTGCCGATTTTGTCAAGAGGGAGCGAGAAAACTGCTTTTTGAGCAAACCTTTTATTATTGAATCATGGCAATGCATTGCTCGATATGAAACAAAACCAGGGACGAAAGCGAATAAATGGAACTATTTTTCATTCTCTTATGTCCCGCTGAGACGCTGCCTATCGAAATGAACGTAACAATGCTTTGCTCAATGTAAAAATTGTAAAATCCTTCGACGCAAATATTTAGAAAGTGGTTCAATGAATCTTAAATTTGAAAAGTTTGTGCAAAGTTTCAGATCGAGCACTTTAATTTGATGCATAATAGTAGATCGCTGGGAATAAGCGCCTTGTTTTAGAATAATATTTATGTATGTAGATAAATAAAAATGAGCGAAAAAAATCTTTACATGTGGTCATTGTTGTTTAGCCACAAAATCCTTGTTATAAAATATAATAGAAGTTTTTTTACTCTGTACTTACAATATTGCAGTCAATAAAAATCACGACAAATATTTTTCATTATTTCTGCTGCTTGAAAAAGTACCTACTTGACCGTTACTGTAAATTTTCTTACTAAACGAGCATATATTTCTTGAGAGGTAATTTAAGAAATTTTGATAGAAGAAAATTTCTTTTTAATTTCTTGAACGTCATTTTATTTGAATTTTTCGTTTTTGTTAATGGCCTTATTCTTCAAAAATAAAGTAGGTTTAAAGCATGGTAGAAAAAAGCAGGTAGTTTCAATTAATGAGATTAGCAGCCATGTTAGCCATTTGACTTTTGCTGGGATTTTGCCATTTTCATCAAAATATAGCTACANTTTGAATTTTTCGTTTTTGTTAATGGCCTTATTCTTCAAAAATAAAGTAGGTTTAAAGCATGGTAGAAAAAAGCAGGTAGTTTCAATTAATGAGATTAGCAGCCATGTTAGCCATTTGACTTTTGCTGGGATTTTGCCATTTTCATCAAAATATAGCTACAAGACTGAAAATTATAATATAATTTTTTCTGAAATAAACTAGACATAGCAAAAAACAAAATAATTTTGTAAAATAATAAAAAGCAAAATGAGTTGCGCATTTGGAAGCTGCAAAAATACAAAATACTACTTCCAGGAAAATGGTACAAATGTTTTTAAATTTCCAGCGCTTTCTTTTGTGAACTCGACATTTAAATCTGAAGTTAAAAGATAACAAAACTAATATGAAAATAAGAAGGCCAGAAAAAATTACATCTTGATGGGTTTGTTGAGTTTATTAAATAAAACCTTTTAATAATGTTAACGTGACATACATGCACATAGATTAATATCCAGTTTGGGGTTGGGGTGAGAAATACCATAAACGTAAGTAGGATGCCATTATTCATTGTATTTCGAAGTTAAATTGCATTATTTTTATGTACATATTTTCAATACATATGTCTATCATGTACTAGACTTGTTTGGTGTCGTCTAAGAAGACTAAAATATTTACACTTAATAACTACGGAAAAAATCCCCATCTCGAAAATTGCTAATTTATTTTTAAATATTAACATATTTACAACATGAACAAATTATGAGCTTCGAAACCCCCAGTATCCATCAAAAGGTTGTTTATTGAAACAACCTTCATTTTTAACATGGTTTAAACAGCTTTATAGATTGATGTTTTCAATTTATAAACCTTTTTAAAGCTACTTTATTTTGTATGAATATGGCTATAAGTTTTAGGTGAAAATATTTATTTATAGAATAAACTATAATTACAAAATAAGAAAATAAAACCATCCTAAATACATGCATACATACATAATTAGCAGAAACACTACGATACGAATAAGTAGTACCTGATTTTACATTCGTGCTGTCCACTTAAATAGATCAAAGAGTTTAAATTTGAAAAACATAATTCATTTATATTAAAAATGTTTGAGATTTATACCTAGGGCTTTGTAATCAAGCAATTTTTAAACTCTTATTTACTAAAAAAAAGTTGCTTGCACTTAATTTCCATACAACTAATTTCCATACAATTAATGAGTATTTATTGATCTGGAAAATTGGTGTCTGAGAGACTACCCGTCCATGTAATAGGGAAACTTCGGCGATTTTACGAGTTCGAAAGCTTTTTTCCAATTTTAGATGGAAGTAATAAGTTCAAATCAAAAATCTTTAATGTCTCTTTAGGCAATCATTTTCTGAGATCGAGCAAAACATTATCAATAGCGGTATATATATTGTCTTTCGATAATAATCTTCAGCATTAGATGCAATATAATTAGCTCACAATTTTTTTTCTATTTGCTCTCCGAGGAAGGACAATGTCAAAATCCAACTCCTTGGCGATATCGGTAACTAACGTGGCAATACAACCGTTTTTTCTACACATTTTACTGTTATCCCCTTGATATGAAATGAATATATTGCGTTAATAGGAGCGTTCGTTATCTCCCAGAAATAGTCAGAAAAAATCCGAAGTAGTCAGATTTAGTCCAAAAAGCGTTCCTTAACTCGGAAATGACAG
>NW_016163293.1:0-1072 GCF_001687245.7 Rhagoletis zephyria | reverse complement strand
TTTGTTGTTGCCATTCTTTGGACTAAAAATTTGGTTTTTTGCGTTCCTTTACTTTTCCTGTTATTCTCTTTTAGTGAGCGCATTTTGCTTACGCTCTGGCATTTTGACACTTTTCAGATTTTAGTCCAAAAAGATAAGGAATGAACCTAATAAGTGAGCGCCATTCACACTTGCTTACTCTCCGTGATTAACCGAGCTCAACGTTGTTTTTTATTCATTCAGTGCAGGACCCTGGTTTACATACATATCTATGATAGATGCTTATAGTAAAGTAGATATACTTTTGTAAAAGAGGCGTGGCACTTCCTATGGGTGTAACATTTTTAATCAGCCATAACTTCGAAATCATACGTCACATGAATTTGAAATTTGGTATGAAAACGTATCCATGGTAGGCGCTTATAGTAAGGTATATACTATGAATGAGTTTGTTCAAGCGGGCGTGGCACGTCCCATTGGCGTGAAACTTTTAATCTGCAATAACTTCAGAACCGTAAGTCATACGACTTTTAAATTTGGTGGGAAGACAGATCTATGATAGATGTTAAAAGTTAAGTATCCATATATATAATAAGTTCGTAGAAGGGGGCGTGGAACATCTTACAGGCGTAAAATTTTAATCAGCTATAACTTAGGAGCAATAATTCACATGACTTCAAATTTTAATGTGAAGACGTGAATAAAGTAGGCGCTTATAGCGATGTAAATATTATTGAGTTTGCACAAGGTGCCACGGCTCATTCCATAGCCTCACATGACTTTGGAATTTGGGGAGAAGATCTATGGCGAAGTATATAAATGAGCGGGGGAGGGTGTGGCGTTTATAGTAAACTGAAAGACAGTGAGTGTTTGACAGGAGCGTTACACCTCCAATAGATGAAGTACGTTCAGAGAACCATAACCTAGGACCCATTACAAAAAGACAGCTGAGCGGAATGACCTGTTGTAAACTAACCTGGAATGAGAGTTTGCAAGACGTCGTAGCACCTAGCCGTCTACGTTCAGAGAAAATAAATAAAAAAATAAAGCGCATTTCATTCTTCTTTAGGTACTCTAATCCACCTAACCTTAA
>NW_016163292.1:0-37395 GCF_001687245.7 Rhagoletis zephyria | reverse complement strand
TGGCAGTGAAGTATAGAAAAATATGAAATTTCACATACGAAAATTTGGATAAACAAAAACTTTTGAATATAATTTCATTGAAGTACGTTTCGTATATTTAACCATGGCGAAATGATAGATGTAGATTGCAATGGAAATTGTGTTTATTTTACCAAAACTTTGGGTTATTTCAACTGCAGCAAATGCTTAGTTATTTCAAAACGAATAATATTAAGCGCGTTTTGTGCGCGTTTTTCTTCGCTGATGTGTGCAAAAATAACAACCATTGCAGCTGGTTTGCATTCGAGGGGCCATATACAGTGACGGGCAAACAAATAGGGACGCGATATGTTACAAGTTGTGGCTATTTTTGTTTTGTTTATTTAATGCTTATTACTACTTGGTTATAAAAGTATAGCTCAGTATCTAACAAAAAATGTCTAAGTCAAAATTTCCAACTTTTTATTGGAAAATTCTAAAAATTTCTACACATTTCCGTCACAATTTCATACTTCGTATTCATTATTTATAAAAATCCAAATTACGACAAACTTTTAACGAAATTTTAAACTTTCTAGTCAGAAAGTGTAGAAAAAATTTGGTAGGCAATTAAATTTTAGTATAATAAAATTTTTTTTTTTAGTATAATAAGTTTTTGTGCTAACAGTGTTGCGTCTTTTCCTTCATATTAAAAATTGTCGAACATACTTTGTTTGGAAACAATTTCGTGACACTGTCACAAAAAAAATGCCAAAAATTAAAGGTAAGTCCTAGTACTTCAAAAATAAATTTTTTATGCTAAAATTAAAAATTTTTTAAATTCTGTTTAAAAAGTTAGATTTTGAAGCCTTGTAGAATTTACTTTTTTTGCAAAAAGTTTAAAATTCGGACTTACATGGTTTTTGTTAGATAGTAGCGGTAATTTCATAAATAAATACTAAACACTAAAATAAATGAAAGTTAAAATTTCGTGTTCCTATTAATTTTCCCGCTACTGTATATACACAAAATAAAGTTGTAAATTTAAACCTTGTAGAATTTACTTTTTTTGCACAAAGTTTACAATTTGGACTTACATGGTTTTTATTAGAAAGTGAGAGGCTAACTTCATAAATAAATGCTAAACATTAAAATAAATGAAAGCTAAAATTTCGTACCCTATTGATTTTCCCGCTACTGTATATACACATATACACATATGCACATATATATTACAGCTAATTCGTCCACAAAACATTTGCAAAATTGAAATTTTGCACTCTCAACTATACGCCAAAATGATTACATTGTATCGTATGTATATTTGCGTATGCTTGTGACGTCCATCCGATTCTCAGCGAGGAAACTCTGGCTCCCACTGCTAACCACATAATGCGGGAATAGATTTGTTTTTACTAAATGAACTGCGCTTTTTCTGCGCATATGTAATTTATATAAACAGCTAAGTATGTATGTAAATTAGGTTGGGGCACCAAATTTGCTGACATTCATAAAAGCTTGCCTTACTTCCAACTTCCAAAAGATACATACGTTCTTTGGCCCACCTTAAGGGCATTTGCTCACGACGCAACTTAGTTGCCTCAACTCCTCCACAGCGAACGCAATTGTCTCTTAGAAAGTATTCCAAAGTTTTTCAAAAAGGGTTGCCACCTGTTCAAAAGTTAAAGTCAACTTGAATGAAGGTAACTAACAAGTCAAATGATAATCATGTTTGTGTTTTAGGTGATTTTAACCTATGTAACGTAGGCTGGTCTAATGCTTTCTCAGCCTTTGGTCTTACACCAGTTAATGTAACTAGGTTTCATGAATCCTACCTAATCGATAGTTTTCTAAGCCTTAATCTGATTCAAATTAACAAGTATGCTAATAAACTGGATAGAATTTTAGATCTTATTTTCGTCATCGATAATATATACTGCAATATTGAAGAATGCTACTCGCCTCTTTCGTAACCTGATATGCATCATGTTGCGTTAGATTTTAAATTTGAATTTTATAATTTTTGAATTTAGAATTTTTGTTTAATTACAGGGCTTGTGACTTTTCAAAGTTAAATGGTTTACTTGGTTCAATTAATTGGGAGGTGCTGCTCGCCTGTCATAATGTATCCGAATGCTACGATATTTTTAAGACCACTTTAATGGAATTCTGTCTTGACAATATTCCAGTTCTAAATAAAAAACCATACAGGTTGCCATGGTATAATCGTAAGCTTAAAAGAGTAAAGAATCTTAGGAATAAATTTTGTTTAAAATTTAAGACTTCCGGGAGCCAGGTATTTTTTGAAAAATATCAGAAATATCTGAAAGAATTTAATTGTTTAGACAAATTTCTTTATAGGAATTATATTCTTAGTGTGGAGTCGAGCATAAAGACGAACCCAACATCATTTTGGAATTTCGTTAAGTCTAAGAAATCTATTTCTAGTATACCTTCGGCAGTATTTCTTGAGAATAAGTTTGCTAGTAGCCGTAATGATATAGCTAATCTCTTCGATGAATTTTTTTGTTCAAATTTTTCTGATTATGATGACAATTGTGGGTTCGATTATGACTACCCAGAAAGTTCCTCCATTAATTTTGGCTCTCTTAAGTTGTCATCTGATGATGTTTTAAATGGCATTTTTAAACTTAAACCATCAACTAAAATGGACGTTGATGGGTTTTCTACAATATTGCTGAGAAATACTCCTGCTCTGGTTTTACCTTTAACTCTTATTTTCAATAAGTCGCTTGGAAAATTACCTATATTAACCCTATGTTTAAAAATGGTAATAAAAGTAATGTGTGTAACTACAGGCCGATTTCTAAGCTATCAACAGTATCCAAAGTTTTTGAAAGTATTGTCAAAGACAAGTTATATTTTGCAACAAAAAATTTAATTTCTCCAAATCAACATGGCTTTGTCCCTAATAGGTCAACAGTTTCTAACCTAGCTGTTTTTAGTGAATACTGTATTACGTCTTTTGCTGATGGACATCAGGTAGATTGCATATACACGGATTTTGCGAAAGCTTTTGATAAAGTGTCTCACTCAATATTAATTAGTAAATTAGCTTGTCTTGGATTTCATTCAGTATTTCTGCATTGGATAAAATCATATTTGTGTAACAGGCGGTGCGTAGTCTCTATTGATGGCATATCCTCTGAACCATTCTTTGCTACCTCTGGGGTTCCCCAAGGGAGTATCTTAGGACCGTTGCTTTTTGTTTTGTTTATAAACGATATCACAAAGTGTTTTTCATTCTCATTACTCTATGCGGATGATCTAAAAATATTTTCAACAGTAAAAAATCTGAATGATATGAATAGGCTTCAAGTAGAACTGGATAATCTGCATTTTTGGTGCTTGAAATCGAGACTTTCACTGAATTTGGATAAATGTTTTAAAATCACTTTTGCAAAAATTCGAAATGTCTTATCGACAAATTATAGTATTTCTAATACTTTCTTAGAAACTGCTGATGAAATGAAAGATCTTGGCATAATTTTTTCATCAAATTTTTCCTTTAATAGCCATATCAGCCACATAATTAGGAAATCTTATTCAGTTTTGGGCTTTGTGAGGCGAAACTGTACAAATTTTTGTGACCCGTATACACTTAAACTGTTATATACGTCGTTCGTACGTTCAAATTTGGAATACGGGGCGTTTATATGGAGGCCTTATCATAGTAATTCTATAAATAGAATTAAGCTTGTTCAGAAGGTTTTTCTTAAATTTGCATTAGGGTCTTTGAATTTTTCTGCTCCTGTGCCCACCTACACTTCTCGTTTACTTTTAATAAATCTGAAGACCTTGGAAGCTAGAAGATCTGTGCTCTCTTTGACTTTTATTTTCAGTGTTATTAGTGGGTCTTTGGACTGCCCTATTATATTAGAACGTATAAATTTTAACATTCCCCAGCGCAGCTTACGTATATCATTGCCGAATTAAATAAGATCTCAAGTTCTATTTTAGTTGATTTTTCTTTAGATAGAAATATATTTATTAATATTTTGAATTCGTACTTTTAGTTACTTTTTTGCATTTTAATGAAATTTTCTTTGATATTTCTGCATAATTTTGTATGCGAATGTTCATTTTTTTAGGCTCCAATAGTCTGTAAGAAATTTATGTTTCATAGACTTTAATAATAATAAATAAATAAATAAAAAATTGAAATATGAATCACAATTTAGGTGTCAGACGAGAGAGGTTTACGGAGGTCTTACGCTAGTCAAGGTGACGGAACACATCCCATATGAGATTGATGTTTGGTGTGGAGACACTACTGAGAAGGTGCTTATGGTAAACTAAAAGGCGATGAGTGCTTACAAGGGGGCGTGACACCTCCCATTATAATTATTGAATCTGTAATTCATTTAGCTCCTTTACCTTTCCCAGATTTCCAATGTTCAGCTACTATGTGCCTTGGAAATTTATAAAATGAAATTGTTGAATGCTGCCTGCTGGACTAGAAACCACATGAAGTAAACACCAAAAACAACAACCACAAAGCGCATCCACTACTTATTACAATATAATTGCTTACAAACGATTCTGCACAATTTACAATCAAACATGAATATGGATGGCTCCTACTAAGCATGGAAAGAGCTTAACAAAAATATTGTTGTTGCTATTATTCGTACATATTGTACATAAATGTTGTGATCATCAACAGACGTAGTCATTGTGATCGTTGTAGTATTAGTAGGTAGCATGCGGCCTGTTTGTTATATACTGATGCACTTTTAGTAATACTTTTCAATGAACACAATCTGTGGAAAGTTACGTACATATGTATGTAGAAAGCAGCATTAAGGCAGAAAATTTTAGGAAATTCTACTCAAAAATCGTTCATTGCGCCAAAATAATACAAGCATGGAAACGAAGCGAAAATGCTATCATATTTGCAAACATACATATTGAAAGCATTTTACACTTGAATGCGCTGTAAAATTTTTAGGCAGCCATTGTCAACAAAAGCAACACTTCTATGCAAATGTATAAGTATACAAATAATACATACCCTGTAGGGAAACCCCGAAATGGTCTCATCTGGCGAATTTTGAACTAGTTCGGAACTACCGAAAAAGGGATGCAAAGGGGAGCTAGTTTACTTTAAATAGATTTTTGCCTAGTGGGTTTTTCATTAAAATACGCTTTCAGTCTGCACTTCGCAGATGCTTTTTCATGGTTTGGTAAAACAAAACTAAGACTTTTGTTAACATTTTGGGACCTTCTAACCAATAACAGTCAGCACCTCTGCAAATTCAGCTACAGCCAAAGGTATGTAAACATGTTTTCAAATGCCCTATTTGATTTACGTTCATTCAAACAAATTCGATTTCATATTGAAAACGCATTTCTTTAAAAATAATTAAAATTCCCTACCACGGTAACACCAAAAATACTTTTTGAAAACAACTTGTTACTTTTTTCGTCTGTCGATTTTGCAACTGGTTCGGAACTATAGAAACCGCGGTGCAAAGCGAACTAGATCCCATCTGTCGAATTTAGGACTGGTTCTGAACTATAGAAAAGGTAATGCAGCGGGGGACAATTTTCAATTCCTATGACAACGTTGTCTAAATGTACTAGAAGCGCACCAGTCAGAACTAGAGATTTTCCCTACAGGGTATACTCACAGAATTCATAAATATGTATGTATATATATATATATGTATTTATGTGCAAGTGTAAATTATACCTGTTGCTGTTAGATTTTAGTGCAATGACAATGTTGTAATCAAAAACATTTTTGTTCACACTTGCTACATAAATAAGTCTCGAATTTGTTGTACATACATATACTATTTGCCAGACATCTTGCTGAAAAATTCTGCCACAAACATTGCTTAAATATTTTGTATTGGAAAATTGAATTTTATTTGAAATTTTAATTAAATATTGAGACTGTTTACTAGAATATTTAATAACACCTAGACGGCAGTTTGCATAGTTTCAATGTACATTTTTGTCAGATGAATTGAAATCATTTAACACTTTGTTACACATGTGCAAAATAAAAAAAACCTTTGATGCCTTGATGACTTTCTATTGTTAAAGTGTTTTTTTTTTTGTGCCACAACTTGGCAATGTAAATTAGGTTTATTCATTGCATATTTTTATTAATTTTCAAAGTTTATTACTCCAACACCTGCTCTCTGGAGCACTTATTACCAGTGTTGCCGTTTTGGTCGAATTCTATCAAATTTGGTGGAATATGTTTCCAAATATAAATTTTGGCAAATTGGAAGATTTGTTTTCCATTTGATAGATTTTGTCAGAAGATATTTTTGACTTTAAAATAAACCGACAGGTAGATAGTATGTACATATGTATAGATAAAAGTCGAATATGGTTAACATATTTTAAAGGAAAACTTATGCTAAAAGATTGAACTTGTCAAACAAGTAATTTATACATAAGACCTCATTTTAACTATTAGCACCATCAGATGTTCAGAGCGTCGAAACAAATTGTTATTCATAAAAAAACGTGTGGTATTTTTAAGGCCAGATCATAATGAGCCCCTCCGTAAACCTTCGAAGGCTTCTGGTAGGAAAACTGATTCAGGTGCTTTCAATTGCCTTTTTCTGAAGCCGATTCAGCAACAGAGACTGGAACCAATATGAAATAAGGTCTGAGTTATATTGTAAAAGCATCAAAACTTTTAAACCAAGCACTCTTAATTTTTGCGTGAAATTCGACGTTGTCATAATGGAGCACAGCACTCTTTCTGTTAATCAATTCTGGTAGATTTTTTCATTAATCTGAATAAGTAACTTTTCTTAGTAGAGAGTGGAATTAATTTTGGCCAAAGCATAGCGCTTTATCAGAAAGAATTCCCTTCTGGCCGCACCTGGGAAAAACTGTTTTTATAAGATTTAAATACCATTTGTCATAATTTCGGCAGAAAACTTTTACTGAAGAGAAAACTTCCAGGATTATTTAGAACTTTGAATTTATGGAATCAGAATTTTTGGAGCGAATATGAACTTATTATCATCGCTATTGAGCGAATCCTTTATGAACCGCTCTTTCTCACACTTAAAAAAGATAGCATTTTTTAACCTTGGCTTTCGTGCACTAGAATTTGAAAATGTCGTGATTTTTCCTTGAAAATTCTTACCGGAAGAATAACTGGAAGGACGAGTAATGTCGCTGTTGAGAAAATATATGTACTCGTTGCTGCCTACAAAGCTACGCTGCGATCGGCCGCAATTCGAGCATTGTGGGACCTACACATGTAAGAAGAGGGAAGAGATACGTATTTTTCGTAAACAAAAATGGAGAGGGCGCAATCCGTGGGAAATAAGTTCTTGAAATGCTGAACTACAGGAAAAAGTCCCGATAATTGTCTCGTAAGCAGAGTTGCCACATTGGTAAATTATTACCAAAATTGGTAAAAAAATTGGGTTGGTAAAAAGATAAATTTTTGTTCATTTTGGTAGATTTTTGTTAAAGTATTTTGTTTGAAAACAAATAGAATTTTTCGTTACCGCTGTATTTCTCGTAGTTATCTTTATATTATAAATTTCTTTCCACATTGTTTGTTATACTAAACTTCCACCGACTATAGAACTGCATATTGATATATACATTTACTCCCCAACCGAATGCAAAGAAGTTGTATTTCAAATAGTTGCTGCTTTTCCAACTGAATTACAAAGTTTAGTATCGTTTTTGGCTGTCATCAAAATATTTCTCTTCAATTCAAAGTTACTCCACTCGTGAGACGGACCGCGGTTAAAAATGCCTCAAATCTTAGAATTTTCTTGAGGATGAAGAAGTGGGATCGTCTACATACAAAATGTACATGTGTTTACATACATACATACATATGTACATACAATATTGTATGTGTGTATAAACATTTGATCGCTCCAAAACAAAGTACGCATGTACACGCTGTTGCACCTTAGCATGGGGTCAAAATTATTGAGTAATTATTGCTTGTTTTACAAATACGTCTATTTATGTACATACATACATACATACCCATATATATATATATATCCATACATGAAGGCAAAAACGCGCATAAATACTACATATCCGTATTTCTATCTGTTAAACAGAAACGTTTAGTGTTTTTCTATGCTTGTAAATATTTTTTGTGGGAAAATGAGGCCGTTTTTTGTAGTTCTATTTAAATATTGTGCAAACAACGACACAAAAGCACATAAAAAGCGACATATAATATTTTCATTTGTACTAATTAACACAAGATCTAGTCTAATACTTATGTGCGTACCTACATTTATCTGCAGATAAACCCTTATATATATGTATACATACATACATATGTACGCATGATTTTGTACGTAAAGTTAAATAATAACAACAGCAACAAGTGTACTAAGTACTACATATTTTTGTCCCAAATGTGGCTAATGATTGATGATAATAGTTGTGTATATATATACATATATGTATGCCATAATATATGTAATTTTAATTATAAGTCCTTTTGTTGTAAGAAGTACAACTTTAGCTAATGTTATAATGGCGTCGTTATAAACGATATAACATTTTAGGACTAAGATTACTGTAATTGTAATTATGAAATACATGATGACGAATACTGTAATTGTAATCATAAAAATTTCAAGATTACAGTTACAGTAATTTTAATCATGAAACTTACGATTACGAACACTTCAATTGTAATGCCTAAAAATATTATGATTACAATTAATGTAATCGTAATTAAGAAAATATTGATTGCGATTTAGAATATTACAACAAGTCCAAACAAATAAGCGAATTCAAACTTTAAACCATTTTGGTGTATAAAAATTCATATTGTTTTAAGCAAAACTGATTTCTCGACTACTGTAATCGTAATCTTAATTTGCATGATTACAATTACGGTAATTGTAATTTTGAAATTGTTCGGAGTCATAGTAGTAGCAGTCGAAATCGTTAAATTTTAAGGATTTCAATTAAAGAAACAAGCATACTATAATTACCATTACAGTAATCGTAATCCCATGTACATAATTAAAATGTAATCTTATTCATAAAATTAAAAACTCTTCGATGGAAACTTAGCATTGTTGTCACCAATTTTTTAAAACCTCCATGTCAGCCCCCTTAGATCCGCACATGCTAATACAATAGTTAGCTAGCGTCGTTTAAAGTACAAAACCGCGTATCTTCATTCTGCAAAACCGCGTAACTGACATTGGCTAGCGAAAATTGGTGTTGCCTGTAATATACTAGCCAGAAGTGCTATTGCTTTATAAAAAAAAAAGAGAACCATTTGGAAATATGAGTGTTTTTAATCTCTAGAAAATAATTTATGCAACCTCACATACGCGGTTTTTCATTTGGTTGATACGCGCTTTTGTACTTTAAACGACAATATGTAGATATGTATGTACATATATATTTACATGTATACGATTTTTTACAGCCAAGCGTTCTAGCTAATTTTATGCAACCTTTTCACAGTTATGAACTTCTTTCTACTAAACATTTTTTTTGCATCTTTTTTTTTCGCAAACATTTACTTCCCTTTTCCCATGTAATGAATGCTACTTGTTTCCGTTCATACATATATGTATATATATGCATACGTAAGTACATATAGAATAATTTAATAAGAATCATTTGCAGTATTCCATTAGTAGACCCAGAATCAGCATTAAAGTCGGCTTTGCGACGATCTTTTGTGATTAGTGAAGTAAAATGATTGGTGAAACGTTACACAAAATTTTCGCTTGGTGCATGGCAAGCATATTTTCATTTTTAGTGTATCCAATATTTTTTCTAATATCCTTTTTGCTCGTCAACATCAATAACTGGCTGATAGAGGACAAGAAGTCGTTTGCAGGTGATGTGGCTGTTGTAAGTGCTTTGGAAAATTCAACATAAACATTTTTGTTTTGAAATTGTAAGGAGTTCAAAGACTCTCCGCATGGACGTACCTTTCCGGGATTTTTACTTTTATTCTGCAAAATAAGGCAATGTGTAAAGTGAAAAAGAACAAAATAGTCGAAAATGATAACTGCAAAATTGCATAAAGATACTAGTACAGGACTTTAACCCAGCAATATAGACATTCGTCCTTACATTTCCTATAGGGTGTGAAACTGTGTACTTCGCGATTCAATTTATTTTATTACGTTTCGATATGGAGGCTACGCTCAAATGTTGTACATAGTGGTAATTTTTAGAGCTTCACGAAAACGCTTACCGCACGAGAACTTTGTAGTGAAGCGATTTCAAAGAAAAGTGTGCCGTTTCAACGACAAAATTCCAAACCTATCGTCAGATATATGTATGTTAGTGACCGATTCGGTGTCTGTCCTAAAAGCAACGGTAAATATTGGCTTATTTTGGGGTCAATTTTGAGCCTTTAAAGTGCTATAGCAACTTATGGTAACTTTCATTTTTGGGATATAGGTTCTTTGGAGCAGTAGAAATATTATCGTGTACAAAATTTTTTTTATATAAATGCAACAAATATCGAGCATTTAAAAGCGAAAAATTGTGGAAAAAATTTGCAAATTTTTTAATATCGAAATTCTCAAAAACCGCTCGAATGATTTTGTCTTCTTTCATCGAAAATATAGGTGTTTTCCTTTCTTTTGGTATATGGGGGAAGTATTGGTTGATATCTTCTAAGTATGTACATATGTTTATTTTATTCAAGTATATGGGCATAAATGCTTTTCCATACAAAATCACTTTGTCATCAATTTACAAACCCGTGCATGAGTAAAAATAGTTAGGTGCTGGCAGAGACAAAAGGATACCAAAAACAGATTGCGCAGGCGCGGGGAAATATGTACATATAAGCTGATCGCAGCATATTTTGTACCCATGTACATACATACATATGTATCTACATACATATTATAGATATGCACATACATCGTACATTCATATATGTACATACATACATATATATATGCATAATGCGCGAAAGCTTTTTTGTCATATCATGAGATCTGTAATTTTAGTTCGATTTTACAAAATGAGAAATCAAATTAAAGGGCTTGGCCTGTACATGCGCAATTGCTTCTTATTTTTTTTTCAAAAAGAGTTACCACCTGATAAAAAAATTGCTTCAAACTATTTTTAAGTTAAATCAATTATTACACTATGAGTGTCGATCGAAATGGTTTTGAAATAGCTTTATTTCTTAATCACACATATATAGGAGGGTTGCCACCTGTTTCAAAAAGCAAGTTCGCCTTGAATAAAGGCAGAAAATTTAAATGTATATCCTGATAAAAATGTCAGATAAAAGAGTTGTGGTTTGAAAATATTTTGAATAGGGTTGCCACTTGTTTCTAAGCTATAATTAAATAAAGTATACATGAGTTAAATGAAATATTAAAATATTACGTGAAACGAAGGTGGCAAGATATCCTTAGGTTAAATATTTAGATTATTTAAGAGGGTCGCCACCTGGTACAAAACGTAAACTCCAATCATTTAATAAGTTAAAAAGGCTTTATTTCTAAATTGCATTTAGGAGCATTGTCGCGTATTTAAAAAATCAAATTTAACTTACTTAATTCATCAGGCACATGAAATATTTATGTAGGTATCACAATATCAGACGCAAGAGATTTGTTAAGTTCTAAACTACATTTAGGAGAGTTGCCAGCTATTTCAGATGTCTTAGCTAACTTGAGCACAAATCCGAGGACGAAGATAATGCGAAGACGAGCATGAACTCGAAGAAGAATACTAATACGGGTACCTAGGCTAATATAAAAAGTAATACAAATTTCTGCAGTATGAAAGGAAATAATAATTAATCTAAATAATGATACACGTCATGGCATACATATATCTACTTATAAGCTGATGATGCATATGATTGAAGTTCATGCGGATCTACTTCTCTATTGCTATTTTGCAATTCATATTAATTTATTAAATTCAATTCCATACAATCAAAACGAATATTTCATGCGCCGTTTTTTAACTTGAATGTGATCTTAATAATATCACGTATTCTACGTTTAAGTTTTCCCCAGTGTTATTTATGAAAATCCCTTCTGAGCACGAATTTTTATTCCCAAGGGCGCCCGGTAAAATATTAAAAATTTTCCCTAGATCTTTTTCTTTAAATACATATTTATGTATACACCTAGCATACAAATTCTGTGTATACAAGTTCNTCAAAACGAATATTTCATGCGCCGTTTTTTAACTTGAATGTGATCTTAATAATATCACGTATTCTACGTTTAAGTTTTCCCCAGTGTTATTTATGAAAATCCCTTCTGAGCGCGAATTTTCATTCGCAAGGGCGCGTGCTAAATTATTAAAATTTTTCCCTAGATCTTTTTCTTTAAATATGTATGTATACACCTAGCATAAAAATTCTGTGTATACCAGTTCTTTTTTAAATATGCACAATATTTTGCAGACTAAAATTTGTTTGTTATTCGTTTGATATGAAATTGCCTACTTTAATTTTTTTTTAGTTCTGATTAAAAACTTGAAAATGTTCATAAAAATGTTTCGTATTTTTCTCAATTTTGTATAAATCTTGAAACCTTGGTTTAAATGACTTTTTTCAAGCATGATCCATATTTTTATAAAAAATATAACAAACAAATTTTAGCTTGCAAATTATTGTGAATATTTAAAAATAAAATAATGTACACAGAGTTTTTCTGCTAGGTGTATGCAAAATAAATTTAAAAATGAAAACGAGTTTAAGAAGAACTTCAATGCTAGCGGTTTCGACAATTTTACTTTAGTTTGGCTATTTGGTAGCGAGTTAGTGACAAGACAAGAGTGTTGCAAAGTTGCGATAGCCACTCAGTTATGTCATTTTAAGAACCTTCACATTATTTTTCATATTTTCAACTGTTCGGATAAAGAATAGGCAATAGTCATTCTCAACTAATGCAGCTGCCAAGAAGTAGCTTCATTATAAGTAATAAACTCGCTTGTAGATGGCAAAGCATTTTTCAATAAATAGAATTTTTACCAATTGATTACTCTAACACACAGTCAAGGTACTCAACGTAGTCTCTAGCACCATTTATCTGCAAGCCACTGTATCAGATCGAAAGTAAAAGCTGCACTTATCAATCAGTAATTAAATACTCACTCGTGTAGCGGCTACGGCAAATGCTGAAATCTGCTGTTTTGCCAATTGTTTCATTCATTATTCGCACAGCAGCTGCACAGAGCGCAACGGTTTTGCCTGCACTGGATTAACTAAAAATTCATAAATTAATTCGTTAAATGGAAGCTAACAATCTTGTTACCGAAATAATGTCGAATGAAACATTAAAAAAATTACGCGCTTGGATAGGTCTCGGTTTATTGCTTCTACTTACACCGATCGGTATTACAATTTCAGTGGCAATATATCTTTACGACACTTTTGTAAGAAGTAAAAAGTGTAAAAAGATTGCAGGCGAAGTGGCAGTGGTAATTACATATATATTTTACATACATACATACATATGTGCATAAAAAGATCTCCGTACGTGTGTAACTAATCCAGTTAATCAGTGCCAATGAAAGTGCATAGAGAATCGTTTGAATAGGTAATTAGTGCTTAAGCACTAGCATAGGTGATGTATGTATGTATGCAGAAAGTAATTGTGCTAATCAGTTAAAAAAAAAGTAGAAATATAACACCAAATGTCCAACGACACTAGTTAACAAACACTTATCGATTTATTTACCCAAGTGCAGAGCTATTCACTTTCCAATGATACCGCATAAATCTAAATAGGAATAGTTCAAATTTTTGTATACCAATCTTTGAAAAAAGTTAAAAGAAACAGCATCAAAAATCGCATTATTACGCTTCCGTTGAAAAATTTTTTTTTACTATTTTTAAGCAGATTTTTTTAAGCTAAAACTTTTTTGTCATCTGAGGGGATTTTTTTTTAATTCTTTAAGAAACAATTTTTATTTATAAAAAAACAAAAAACAGAATTAAACGAGTAGTGTTTAATGCTCAATAAAGTCATCAAAATTTTTTTGTAATTTAATGCCTAGTGAAAAATTAACGTTACCTAAGAACATTTTTAAATTTTTTCGAAATTGTGTTAGTTTTTTTATCACCAGTGAGAAAAAATTTATTATTTTACTTCAAATTTAGATTTTCCTAGACAAACTGAGGAAAAATCGAATGTCGATTCTCGAATTCTTTGAATCGAATCGAAACTAAATAATCGACAAAAAATCGATTCGGCAGAGCTCGATTAATCGCCTTCGATTTAATCGATTTAAAAACGGTATTTCTAAGTTAGCGGGCTGTTTTTCACTTATCAAAAGAGCTTCGAATTACGTACATAAAATCCGATAGCGGAAATGATGGGCAAAGTCCGTTATCAAGGTGCAATCAACCTATGTAGGTATGTAAATAAGTATGTATGAGTATAACACATAATCACTTGCGTTTTTTATTTTATTTCTATTGATCCAGAACAAAAACAACACATTTAGCTTGTAGGCGACATTGTACATCGCATCTGCACCTCACCGTATACGAATATGAAGCGAATGTGCTGCGCTTAACAACAATGTTGATTCGCCAATTAACTTTGAACCGGTTATTAGAGTCTCTTGCATTATTAAGCTCAATATTTTTTATTATTTTTTATTTATTTATTTCCATTTGCAGAAATAAAGCGCAATGCTCTTTGAAATCTTTGCTCATTTTTTTAACAAGCTTATGAAAAAAAGTAAAAAAAATAATAATTGCAATACACCGAAGTTATAAATGTTTTCTTTTTGGTATTAGTCCATTTTTTTAATGATTTCTTGACCATAAGCGCATAATTTGCAACTCATACAAAATTCTTTTTTAATACCATTTTTTAGCCAAAGAGTATAAATATTAAGCGCACGTACGCTCACAAATAATCGATCGAAAAAGAGATCAGACTGAAATAAATTTTTATTATTGTAATTGTGCTCAGCATGTTTAAATATCAAAAAGGCAAATCGAGCGCTGAAAGTTTTCGAACAGTATCGAAGAACCTTTGGCATGACCTGGGTTCTGAGACCGGCTATGTTATTTTGGTTATACATAGCTCAAGTCAGACCATTCGTCACATATTCTGCTGTAGTATGGTGGCGCAGAACCATGGTCAAAACCACGGCTTCTGTATTAAACAGGCTACATTACGGGCTCCTTGAGTACAACGGCGGAACCGGCTCTTAAATTTTGCTGAATTTGCCGCTTCTGGATATAGCGATCCAAGAGGAGGCAATGAAAATGGTGTGTCGACTGCTCTGTTTTGTTCTGTTGAGTTGTTCAGAAGGTTGTCAGAGCAATATCCTACAAGGGAACAATTAACAGATCCAGACACTCTCTTGGGGAAACTCGATGAAAACTTTCAATACTGACGGCTCAAAGACTGAAAACGGTACTGGAGCTGGGGATGGCATCTGGACGGAAACTTCAGATGCTTTACCGCTTTGGGTGCAATAACAACGGTCTTTCAATTGGAGGTCTTTGCAATACCGAAAGTGGCAGACTTGATAATTGGCGAAAGGTGGCGCGGACATAAAATCAGGATCTGCAGTGACAGCCAAGCTGCTCTAAAGGCCCTGGCAACCGCTCGCACCTCTTCAAAGTTAGTCCAGGAATGTAAGTTGGGGCTGAACTCCGTTACAAGATGGAATGAGCTTGAATTTGTGTGGGTGCGAGGACGCTACGGAGTTCAAGGTAATGAACTGGCTGGTGAATTGGCGAATCGCGGTTCTCTGGAGCGCTCAATTATAGCGAAGCCAATTGTAGGGCCAAGCATAGCGGGAACGATCGGGTGCACTATTGACACCTGCAAAATAACCAAGTGTTTCTTGAAAAGGCCTGACAGGGTGGTGTAGCAAAATTTCTTCTCAGACAAAGAAGGAGTGATGTACGAGCCCTGGTAGGACTAATTACGGGGCACAATGCCCCGGCCTTCGTCACACTCAGATGGTACATTTTTGGGTCCGATGTACTGAGAATGGATGACGTATATTCTCTTTCCCTCAACAAACTGCTAAAATTCATAAAGCAATATGGTAAGTTTGCAGAGGAGCAATGAATTCCCACCCCAGCTACGTATTCCCTTCTTCTAAAACTTGTCTCTTTGCTTTAAGTGCAATGGGCAATACTGCTTGAGTGCTTGGAAACAAAAAAAAAATGTTATTGGTTTTTCCGGCCACAAACAATTCCATACCATTCCAACTTATTATGCGGGTCTGGACCACGTCAAACATAAAAAACTGATAAACATCGGTGGTCAGGTCCAATGACATCCCAATGTTAATGTAACCATATTTTCTCCATACACTATTTGGACCATTTTGGTTACTAGTGTTGGTTACAAGGTAGCGTGGTCCTGTACTAGTATTTAACCTAGTCCCACTTTTTTCAGGGTACATACATACTTATACATAGTGCTGATTTGAAGTGAAAACTTCTGCAGTGGAATTCTGACAATCGCTAAGCTAAATTTTCGGCGGAAAATTTTTCTTAAGGAAAAGCATACAACATGGAACAGTAGCAGATGCAAAGTATAATCAAGCAAGTTTGGCAGTATGAGCGGCATATAATCAGATGGTAAATGTTATTAGGTGCGCTTGCTATTCTTTTGGAGATTTTTAATCAAAATTAGCGATAGCGAATGTTGGAATCCGGTTGCTGAAACAGCAAGTATTCTTGGCCCTCCAAGAACAGAAAACGCGGCAGGTGCTGCTCTTTGGTCGTTTCAACCTAAGCTAAGAATTTTTACTTTACAGGCCATTTTTGCTTTTCAACGCCATTTTTGCATTTCCCAACGCAAAGCAAGTTAAATATTATATAAACGATTGAAGTCGGTTGTATTTTTTCTTTTACCTGTTATTACTACAATTGCCTACTCTATATGTAGATCGGTTGCATTCGGACTTTGACTTGCCTACCTTGTTAACGATTTACTTTTTGCGCTACACCAATAAATACGTGTTTTTCCTGAGTTAATCAAATTTAGCATTTGCCCCTAATATAATAATAGTTGTTAATATAATTATTGACTACAAATCGTTGTACGAGTGCTTACATATATAATATTTAAGTCATGTATGTGCAACTAGAAAAAGTTTATTTTATTTTATTACTAGCCAATGCCCGCTTGCTTCGCGGCTCCTAATAAGAACTTTTGTGTTGGCCTTTAAAGTCAAAATTTTTAGTTAAAGCGGAAACCACTAAAGCGCAGTATCCTCCTCACACATAGGCCAGGAATAGTAACGCTGTGATGCCATATCGATGGCTGTGTGGAAGATCAACCTATCTCGCAGGCAGCCAATTCAAAAACACCCTATCTCAGAATTTGGTTCAAAATCGCCCTATCTTAAACTGAGACAGTGCGTTTTTGAATCAAAGCTTATCAAATCTTTAGTTTTTGAAAACTTGGGGGGGGGAGGTCTTTATTCGAGCAACAGAACACAAATCAATCATTTTTAGAATTTTTGACTGTCTGTCTGAAAAATAATCCATGAAATTGAATGCAGTTTTCACCGATGCAATGAGAGGTCTAACTTAAAACATAGAAAGAAAAAAATTAGGGAGTTGCCATCTGTTTGAAAACGGCAGTTTAAGTAACTTGATAAGTAAAGTAAGCATTGCAAGGCTTACAGTCGGAAATATATTTGTTGAAGGTTGCTACCTGTTTGAAAATTTTATTTCAGTTTAATTGATTAGATAAATTGAATACTTCAATATGCGTATCAGACTGAAGAGGTTTAGGAACGTTTATTGCCGAACATATTTTTGATGAGGCGTGCCACCTGTTTGACAAATTTTATTAAATTAAATTGATAAAATAAAGAAATATTACAATACGGATAACAAACAGCATAAAAACACTTTTAAGGCGTAGTGGGCCGGGTATTTCCTAGTAATAAGCCAATTAATTGCAATTAATTTTTTTTTGGCTTGTGATTAATCATATGATTAATTAATCGATTATTTTATTTTATTTGCCATTCCTAGTCGCGAATAATGAAATGTGCTAGTCTTCCACGGTAAATTGAGACGTACTACTATTGGTAGGGCACGACGATATGTAGTCATTTTATTTTAGAAGTATGGATTACGACGATAACTAATTACGTCAATCTTTAATATCTACTCTGATATATTTAAACTCTGTAAATATTTGCCTTTGTCCGCAAACTACAATCTGTTCTCTCCTTATATTCCTAGTATCTAGTATTTACATTAATGCCAATAATTTCATAACCACGCCATTTACTCCCATTTAAGGTCACTGGCGCAGCAGGTGGTCTGGGTAAATGCATTGCTGCAGAGCTGGCCGCCGAAGGATGTAATATTGCTATATGCGACATCAACCAGGAGCTCGCCGAGGAGACAGCAAAAGAAATCGCCAATAACTATGGCGTCAAAGCAAATGCCTACAAGGTCAGTGAATTAGGTGGTTAACTTTAAGGTGGTTTCAAAAACAAACAAAAAAAAAAAACGAACTCACACAAATTTTCAGGTGGACGTAACTAAATACGAGGAAATTGTGGAGCTCAATGAAAAAGTAACGAAGGATATCGGTGCGGCCACAATTCTAGTCAACAATGCTGGCTTGTTGCTACACTCGGATCAGCTGAATCCAACAGTGCGCGACATAGAAAGGATGGTAAATGTCAATTATTTGTCGCACTTTTGGGTAAGTTGTGGAATATCTTAACTCAAAATTGATATGGTCAATAGAACAAGTGTTGTTAACAAATTCCGTAGACAAATCGCGTCTTTCTGGAGAATATGAAGAAAGCCAATAAAGGACATATTGTGGCCATCGCTTCAGTAGCAGGTTAAGTTTTATTAATTTTATGACTTTTTTTTTTGTGAAAATTTATTAAATTGCTCTCATTTTGCAGGCCTCGTCACATTGCCATACAGTGAACCTTATTGCAGTAGTAAAACCGCTGTACGCAGCCTAATGCGTGTCTTACGCGCCGAACTGAAAGTTGAGAATCTAACCAACATTGATGCAACAACGGTATTCCCTAGCTTCCTGCACACTCATGCGCGTGTCAAGCAATTTGCCATGGCCAGTGGTTATGCCGATTTATATCCACTATTGGATGGTGAAGAAGTTGCACAGCGAATTGTAAAAGGCATGTTGAATCGTGAAGTGGAAATTGCTGTGCCAGGATTCTTTGCGCTCACCTATCGTCTCCTTTCGTAAGTTTGAATTATACGCTGGCTCTTTGAATTTAAAAAAAAAGTCTTATAATTTTTTTTTTTAACCCTAGTCTTTTGCCTGCTCGCGCCCAAGATTTGGTGACCTCTATGCCAATGAAGAGAACCAATGCATTTTATGCTTTTGAATCAATCAAAGAAGAATAAATCGTACCTGCCTGCTGCTAAATCATTTACGTTATTATTTTATTTTGTGATATGTATAAACTAATTTAATAAATTTACAATGCGTTGCATTTTCTGTAAATAGATACCTATAAAAACGAAAAAAAAAAATGCATTCACGAAAATTACTTCACTTAGTTATACCTACTAAAATTTATTGGGCTATAAAACTGCACACCAAAACTCCTAACTAAAAAGTTCCAAATTCTTAATAAAATTTTTTGAACTTTTCAAATTTTTGTACAGTCAAAAATTTGTATTTGAATATGTATATCCCTTTATAATAAAAAAAAATGAATAAGCCTTAAAGAAACCAAAGAAATTTACTGAAACCTGATGTATAATATGGCGTCTATGTATTAAAACACCCCACGTGGATCCGCCGCTGAAAGTGCAAGTTTAACTGCTGATTTTTAGCAAGTTTTTTGCTGACAATGCCACGTAGTTTTTTCATACAAAGTATTTTCTATATAAACTCGCCTTAAATTGGCTCTAACAGTTGTCAGATGCGAAATGTAACGAAAATTTCTAAACAAATGCTAAAAAACTAGTAAATAGCATAAGTTTCGATCTTAATAAGTTTTGAGATTTATACAGTGTGGCGACGAATAACTGTTACCCATTTTACCATGTTTTCTGGTTACCATGTTTTCTGGTGAAATCTTGCAACTTCTAGCGAGTTGGCGAACGCAACTATTAGTTGCTATTTTAGATGACAAAGCAACCGTTGCGCATGAGCCCTGCGGCATAAGTGCACAGCATGAAATAACAACAAATGAAAAAAAAAATACGGCTGCAATAAAATAACAATTAAACATACATACATATGTCGATGCAGCATATCGCAAACATAACTGAGTGCGCGAACATCAGGTGCCTTTGCTGTGGCGTTGCCATTAACAAAGCTAAAACTCCTGCTGGTACTTTTCTCGCTGCTAGCAGTGTTTCATACTCCAAATATTTATTACTAGCGCTGGGGGTCTTTTATGCCACCGATTTGCATCAGCAGTACGCAACCAAATGTCATAATTGTAATTAGAATTTCAGTGCGTCGGGAGTAAGCGGCGGCGCGCACAAGTGCAGCTTTGGGGATATAGGCGCGTAAGTGCATGGATATGTACCCTGCAGGGAAAGCTACTAGTTGTCATCTAGAATTCTATCACTTTGAGTTTCAGCCCAACTAGTTCACGTTCTATCAGTTTTCCTTGTTAGCGACTGGTATTTTTAATATTCCGTTGTCAACTGTCAGGATATGCATCAGCATCTACTAGTAGAAATACTAGTAGCATCATACCAGTTAATGAGATAGTCTGCCAATTCCTCCATCGTGAAAAGCATAAGCTCGCGGCGCTCCAACAGTCGCAATGGCCGACAGAGCAAGGCACTGGCGTGGAGTTCCAGAGGTTCAAGGTTCGAGTCCTAGCGCAGGGAAAATGTTTACTTATTTTTTTTTATTTTTTTATGGCGCAAGCATTTCTTCCCATATGTATGTTTTTTCTGAAATGCAATTAGATTTTCAAATTTGTCATTTGCATTTTAATTGAAATAATTTTTTTTACTTACATTGATTTAAATTTAAAAATCTTAACCATCTCCAAACGGCCTTGACCCTGCGATCTCAGAACCAGAACCAGTAATCTTCAGGTGACGGCTTTGGAAATTCAAAGGCAGATGTCGCTGAAGGCTTAAGTTCTTCGAAATTGTCGAACTGGTAAGCACATACTAGTTAATGAACTAGTATTTTTTCTAACTGGTTTGGCTTTTCACTGCAGGGTATGTACACATATCGTCTATGTTGTTGCAATCTATTTAGTTGCTTATGTGTGTGACAAAGTGCATTTTAAATGTCTCTTAGCCCCTTTCCCTCAACCAGCACTTCACTTTATTGCTTTTGACGCTGCTTACTCCTTTGACTGCCTCCTCGCCTAATCACTTTACACTCGCTTTTTACGAAGACTTCAATTAATTTAGTTGAGCTCGTGAAAAAAAAATCCAATTGGCGGCTTGTGTAGGGTGCAGGGGGTCTGATTCGATAGCAATGCACTGCAGTTGTTGCTGTTGTTTTTTATACATTTTTTTTTTTAACAGACAATTAATTGCACACGTGCACCTAGATGATTAGATGTATTATGTAAGTACCCTGTAGCAATTGGGACTCAACCTTGGTTAGCCCACGGGCAGTCCCTATTGTTACCAGTACTAGTTTAAACTGTTGTTTTTAACATTGGTGTGTCATTGGAAAATTACCGGTCCAACAACTCACCGTAAGATATCCTATTATGGTTAATTGTTCTTTATTATCTGGTTTTGGACTAGTCCATTTACAATTTAATATTAATAAATTTTATCGTTTGAATACGATTTCGTTGTGTACTTCACGGATGCTTTTTCTTAATTAAGAAAAATCGAATAACAAAAATTTTAAATTGTATGTTCCGCCAATGGGATTTGAACTCGGACGCTCCTGACAGCACAACCAAAAGTAGCAAGCATCTCTGCGCACTCAGCTACAGCTACGATATGTAAATTTGTTTCAAATGTTCACTTGGAGCGGTTGGGACGCCAGTTAGGGAGTGGTCGCAAGCTAAAATTTTTCTATGCAAACAAATGTCCGATTCTAACCGGTCAAATTTTAACCCATGAAGTACTGGTGCTTTTCGGAAAATTGGCCGCCTTATTGCTGCAGGGTACGTACACTAGGGTGGTCCAAATAAGCACGTAAAAAAGTTGAGGCGGAATTTGTATGCTCTCACCCGCTAAAATTGTTCTATACCGAAAAAATAAGCCCTCTTTTTTTACTTTGAAATCAAAAAATATTTAGAGGTCGCTCAAAGCGCTCAAAGTTTTCCATGTATTTTAGTTCTTGAAAATCAATATTTTTCGACCGGAACACCCTGTTTTTCTTTAGGAGATTCCCATTAATAATACGTAATTATTTTTTTAACCATTTAACCTCTAAATATTTTTTGATTTGAGAGCATTAAAATTCCGACTTAACTTATTTTGGACCACCCTAATTTACACATATGTGTTTGTGCTTAATCAATATAAGGTTTAAACGTTATAGTGTGTAATATACATACATATGTATGTATGTACGTAGAAGTTATTACACTCAAAGTGTCATCGACATTTGGTATATATTTATGTGTGTATATTTGTGTAAATACATTATAGCTCTATGTACATCACATACATATATATGTATGAATATGCAAACTTTAGATTATATCTTGCATTTTTGTCGGCACTAAGTACTAACCTAACTAGATTGAATACCGTTAAAGTAATAAATTGATTAGTCATTAATTAATTAATGGCATGCGAATATTGGCACTATGTGTTAATTAGTTCACAAATTTTTGTAGCTGAAGTGGCATTCTATATAAAGTATTCAAAGTTAAAGGACTTTTAAGAAAGTGTTGAAAATCATAGGAAACAATTAGGCAATGGATACCGCACAAGCATTTGTACTTTGCAAAAATAATGTTGAAATGCAAAACAAAAATGTTTGCGATGTAAAATGTCTTAGTTTACATAGATTTAAACGATTGGAGAGCAAGCCCACCCCTTACATAGGCCGAGTTGAAAAGCATTCTAATACCATTTGGAACTACCAACCCTTCGGTATTATGTGCTTACTCGGATATAAACCGTTTTTTGGCGGTTTGAAATTTGCCAATAGTGAAGAGTGCGTAAACTTCGTCTATAATCTTACCTCTACTACGACATTGGTCCGCTGGGTCAACTTGAGATGTGTGTTTTAGTTTATACGTAGTTTTCCTGCGTGCATTGACTGGTTGAGCTTCCAAAATTTTACAAGCTCCCATAGTATATATTAATGAATTTACTTTGTCAGAATATCTTTATAACAAAAAAAAAAATTTTAATTTTTTATACCAACTTATTTTAACCAAATTCCAAACTTGTACCAAATATGTCCACATTCACTTCAAATAAAAATAAAAAAACTCAATCTGAATTAAAAGATCATTTTATGCATTCAAAACAAAATCGATTTCAAAACTCTGATGTTGCAAAACGACTGTCAAACTCGCTCACCTTTGACAAATTTCTTTTCATCAGAGAGGTGCGAATTTGCGTAACAGCTTTTATTTTACTTATTATGCATTCAGTTGCGCTGGCGATGCAAGAGGCAAATTCATGAATGTTTATGTGTATGCGCCTGAACGTATGCATCTGAATTGCATGAATGTATGTATGTAGTAAAATTGGCAGATTTCACGAGAACACTAGTTGCATACTACTCACTTTCTGAATATCTTTTAACGGCAGTAGAATATAGTAAAACAAGAATGCTTTAAAGGGGAAGAAGTTGCAAGGAAATATTGCAAACTCATTTTTAAAGACATTAACACCGTTAACACCAGAATAAAGGCTCTACGAACTTTGCGAAAATTGTTTTTTTTATAAATAATGTATTTTCCAAGCAAATTTTTTTTTTGCGAATGCTATGATACTCAAGTGGTGTTTAAGTTACGAAACACTGTTGGATATAGGAGGAACATATTAGCTCTCAATGGGTTATTGCATTAAGTGGGAAAGGACACCGCCTTAGGGCAGCGTCTCGTGGCTCAATTGAAGCATGGCGTCGATTCAACTAGCAGTGGAGGGGCTTGTGCTTCTGTGAACTTGTGCTTTCAGGATTTATCCATACAAGTTTTCTAGCTTATCTAACTAATTAAATAGTTAAATTCAAACGCAACGAAGAAGCATCGAATTTCCACTTTCTCTTATCGTCCTCAAAAAAGAAGGTCCTGCAGTAGCCCCAAACCAGATCGATTTGCTACTGAGTATACATATGAAAAATCTTCACAATCATATTTTTCTATATGGGTGTGTGTGTGTGTGCGTGTGTCCGTGTCCGTGTCCGTGCAAATGATTGCATATTTATGTAGTGTTAATTAAAATTTTAATTTAAGCAAAAGCGGAAGTCAACACCGTGTGCTTGCACTCAAAATGTACATTCATATGATTACTATGGATAGCAGCAAAACTACAAAACATGTTGCTACAGTTACGACGGTGCATGCCACACAAGCGATGCTATCATTGGTCGCATGAATATGTAGTGCATATGTATGTACGTATGTATTTATGTCAAAATGCACGCAAAAGTGGCAATAGTACGCGTCATAGTTTTTAATGGTGCACTGGGCGTGTCATAGATATTCATAAGCCTCGCATCGGCAGAAAATAGATGCACAGCGTCGATATTTTTGCAAAACCGCCCATCGACCAGTTGCCAAACCGCCTAAATCGCCGTTGTGGAAAAATATGAGATTTGGTAAACCTAAACTCCAGACATCGAGATTTATGCATAAAAATCGTTAAATCGTTATTAAAACACCAGTTTTGTAAAATAATAGCTAGAGAAAATACCGCCTATCAAGGCAACGGCTTCAAAGAATAGACCATTTTTCTCGCTCTACTGTAAAATTTTAGTGCCGTTTAGCAAAAACATCAACGCTATGTATTAACACATACATAAATTGCTCTGTATGCCAGTTTGAACATACATCCATACTATTTGCAGCGCATGAATATGGATAAAAATTGAATTTTATTTGTAAGCACAGTTGACAGTTTGCAACTTAATGCAAATATAATTTCGCACACAACTTTTTCCATGCTGCCTTTAGTACTTGCTGCTGTCAATTACTTATTTTTTACTTTACGGTGATTTTCTTTGTTTTCTTTTGCATAGGGGCACTGTATATGAATGTAAACAGCGGCTTAAATGAGCACACGTTTAAAAAACACTATTGTATATACACATACATGCATATGTATATACAAACATACATGTGTACATTAGGACTATGACTTTATTTTAAATTAAATATAGTTATGAGAGGAGGATGAGCACTGAAAAAAATGCATACATACATATCGACTGCTGAGTGGAAGATCGGCCTAGGCTTGCCAACTGTACTATAATATATGGTATTGTACTATTTTGTTGTTCAACGTACTATATACCGTTGGAAAAAATTATAGTATGCAAAAATACTATATTTCTTTAGTTATAAATATATTTCAGTAATTTTCAAGAAAAAAAAAATTTTATGGAAATGGTTGAACTTTACACTGAAATTACAATACTAAATTAAATAATCCTTTAAATAAAAAGGTCGAAATCCTGATAATGAATTAGCAAATTTGCTTAATATTATTTCATTTCTACTCTCTATTCCAGCAAAAAATTTCATTTTGATTTATATTACTTACTACTTTTTCATAACTTTTTTTAATTTGTATTTTAAATAAAATACTATATTTATTTGAAGTGTACTATATTTTTTCAGATTTTTTGAAGAAAGTACTATAAGTATCTTAGAAAATGTTGGCAACCCTAGATCTACATATCTCGGCAGCCAGTTCGAAAACGCCCTATCTCAAAAAAGCTTTTCAAAAACGTCCTATTTCAGAATTAGGTTGAAGGACGCCCTATTTCAGAATTCGTTTCAAAAACGCCTTCGGAAGTTTTGGTCTTTCTTTGGACTTACCAAATTTGCATAGAAACGAGCAAAAATAAAATAATTAATTCAATATTTTTTAAGACGATGTTTTTTTTATTTTCCTTGCCTCCCGTATTAAAATGTAAGTTTTCATAAAAAATGGACTTAGGCACTTTTCACTCTAAGCTAGGGATGTGCTTTTTCAGTACCACATATGAAAATTCCATAAAAGTTATATGCCTAATGTACATATGTATATACGTGCACACACACACATACATACAGGGATATATTTTTTTTATATTTTAAAACCAGGTACTTCAGCAAATAGGCCAACATTTTTGCAAATGAGAGAAATTACTGCCAACATAATTGCAAAGCGATAAACAATGTGCAATACTGATGCACGGTGACTACGGCATACATGGGTTTGATGTACTTATAAATGCATATACATTAGAGTGGTCAAAAAAATAAATTTCCGAGATAGGGTTTGGGGCACCTTCCAAAATTTTTTCTCTTGCCCAAAGAGGTGTTGATACCAAATTTTACGTTTCTACGTATAAATTTCGAGGATGCTCATGATGCTCATATTTTATTCTAGAAGTAGCGGGTACATATTTTAATCAAACAATTGGTTAAGCAACCTAATACTAAGTTCACATATAAGTAGATTATCCTCATTTTCGAGCTTAACTTCCTAATCTGTAATTAGAAAAAGAGATTAGCCATATAAAATTCCCCCCTTGTTAATCTGTAATTATAAAATAATCTCAGATTTAACCGATAACTTTTCGGTGTCCATCCTAGTTTTATCGATTGTTTTTGCGAAGAAGAGGAGAAATGGCAAATGTAAAAGTAAACAGAAATGGACACTAGCAAGGAAAAGAAGGTTTTAAAGGTATTTTTTAATAAAATGTTAAGTTAAAATATATTTATATTGCTTAATATAGCAGAAAAACGTGATCACGGTGGCACAGAGAGGAAACATAACTTTTCCTGGAGATGTGAAAATAACAAGCACAACAAATTTGACGGCTAATAATCTGAGATTTGCCTGTGTAAACGGGGTGATTAAAAAACGAGCTTTGATTGAGATAATATAGATATGTGAACATAGTTTTAGAAGATTTCAAATTCACATAAAATTCACCAATATTTTTGCCAATTTCACAGCGATCCAGTAGCGCATTTCAAGGTCGTTGAGCACCCTGTATTGGTATACAGCTGGTCGAAAAGTGCAGCGCTATTATGGCGCTCTCAAGTCTTAATTTAAAAAAAAAAATTATGCAATCAAGCTTCAAATTTTACAAATTGTTCCTGGTGGGCGTGCAAACACTTATGTATATACATATGTATGTATATCCCTGCTGACAGCTTCTGGCTTTTCTTCTCAATGAGTCGGTGAGCGGTGGGGGTGGCGAACAGATGTGGCATGCCACATACAACTTCCGCATACAATGCGAATGTGGTTAAACCAACGTTTTCCCACTCCCTTTCAGCTCACTTAATGCTGCGTGGTGTATGCAATTTTTTACCTGCTGTATGGATATTTACAAATGTATAAATATATGTATGTACATACAACGCACCAACGGCAACAGCTCATCAGCCACCTAATTAAGAATTATGATTTTCACATCATTTTAATGAGTAGATATACACGTGCACATACATATGTATGCCTGAACATATATACTACACATAAAAAGGCATTTATTTGCCTTAAATGTATTTGTCGACATGTCATTGTTCGCGGTGAAAGCATTAAGCGGTCATATTAAGTTGTTATGTATATGAATGCATGTATGTATATTTACATTAGGCATATGACTTTTTCAAAAAGAAACTTTAGCGGAAAAAAAATATTTAAACAATTTTTATTGAAATAAATATAGTAAAAATATTGCATCTGATATTGTGATACTTATTTCAATATGCGGCGACCCGCCTAAATAGAGCTCAGAAATAAAGCATTTTTAAAACGATTTCATTTGATAACCATCTTTTAATAATTCCTTTAACTTATTAAGGACCAGTTGTTAAATGGCTGGTTATCACTACCGCCCCATTATTTTGATGATTTTGACATCATGCATATAACATGTGATCGATAAAACAGTCGTCTTATTCAACCGCAGCTTCTATTTCCGATTTGTGTTAACCAGACATTGAAAAACCGGTCCTAAATAATTAGAGCTTAACTTTTTAAGCCGGTGGCAACCCTCTTTATTATTCTAAGTGTTCAGACTAAGAATTTTTTACCACATAATATTTCATATGCATAACTTTTGCATACTTTAATTACACTCGACTCTTTCAAGCCAAGCTGGTGGCAGCCCTGTCATATTTTAAAACCAAAACCTTGTTAAACCTTTTTCGTAGGACACACATATTGTGATACACATTTAAATTATGTAATTTCCTTAACTTTCTGTAAACTTGTTCCCTTATTATTAATTTTGCTTAGAATAATGCACCCCATTCAACCGCAAAAAAGGCCGGATATAGATTTTTACCAAATGATTTTTCAACCGTTACTCACATATTTACTAATGCTTTGTTTTATAATCAAGAAATGAATTATGCGTTAAAACGATACTTAAGTAGTATACAATAAAAAAAAAAACTTAAAAGCAGCAGCAGAAACTGATTGTAGGAAGATGGCAATCATCGCCTTGCTGAATATACAAATAGTTGTTTACGCTTTATCTTAACGAATTAAATCTTTTATCAGAAAGTGAGAAAATTTTGTACAATTTTTAACAGTTTTTACGCAAAAAGGCACGAGAATTGAAAACAGTACTAAAAAAGGAGTAGTATATTAAAATGATACCCTGTATAAGACTGCAAAAAAGTGAGGTTATGTTGTTGATAACACCTCATTTTATTGCACCATGCCTCCAGTTAGCGTTAACTAGACATGGTGTAAATGGCACTTAGCACAGGGCTGCCATAATCCTGAACCCATCTACCAGGACAGCTATCATCCAAATCAAAAACGAAGATACATCTGAATATGGTGTCAATATATTCCCTATAAGTACAGTGGCTTTGGTTCCAATATTAAAAGCAGGAAAAGAATTTTATGGAAATTTCCTTTTTTCTTTTGAAGAGATAGACTATATTCGATTAAGAACAGTGCCGAATAGTACCGAAAAGAAGGCGAAAGTGCCACAAAATTAAATTTCTTTTAAGGCCTTTTAAGAACAATATATTTTTAGAAGTAATACTTTTAAAATACAGTGAAGTTAAATAATAATTATTAATTAGTTAAATTATTACCGTAAATCACTTTTATGGAGGATTCCTTAGACATACTATATATGTACATAAATTCACAAAATTACACAGTATTCCTATTACGGACGGGAAATGTGTCCACTATGCTATTCTGACATTTTTACACATAGTGTGTGTACCTGTATGCGAAATAATGGCCGTGAGACATTTTGACCAGTTTCGCCTATTCATTGATTAATTTTTAATGATTTTATATAACAGTCTAATTCACAGTTTAATAAACACCATATATGTACACAAATAGGCATTTCAAACTTTGTACAAAAATTATAAAAAATTCAGCAGGTTTTCGCAACAAACTTTAAATTCAGAATTTTTAGGGAGATTCCAAGTTTTCGATTTTATGCAAGTTTTCCCATATAAAAGTGTAAAGTTATACTTTATATACTTGGAGGAGAGTCTGAATTGACCCTCATTAAAAACCCAGAACAAATTTAAGTGTGGACCAGGACACCAGGACAATTTGTCTAAACCAAGACAAATCCTGGAAAACCAGGACGTTTGGCAGCTCTACATTAGCAAGGCATCCATACCGAAGCATAAAACGTATTCTATCTCAAAAAGGTAAAAAATTATTTACCAATTTTTTATTGCAGTCATAATTTGGTTAACATAGAATTTTTCATATGTACGTCTGTATGTTCTTTGTAGGAAATTTTTGTTAAATTTTCATCATTCCTCTTCCTCTCCTCATACATATCTTATTACATTAAACGAGCCATTCTTGAATATATATGTATATATATCCATAGATAATGTTTTGCATTCCGTATAAGGTTGCCACCTGTTCGATATTAGTCACAAATTAATTAAAATAGCATAATATGGGTGCCAAATGGAAGGTATTTTAAAGATCCCTAATTCAAAAATATTTTTAATAGGGTTGCCATCTATTTTGAATCACATATTTATTTCATTTTTTATTAAGAATAGAAGGCAAAATATTACTATTCATGCGTACCTAGAGAAGGTTCTTAGACACTGCTTTCCCTATATATGAAATGTTATCCCTTGGGATAATAGTTTAAGATTGGAACTTATTTTCAATTCTATTCAATTTATCCAAAACATCGCAATATGAATATCATATGAAAGATATTGTTGGGAAATTTGATCTGAAAATATTTTCCATCAGGGTTGCCACGCTTCTATGTAAAAAAAGGATTTTGTTAATTTCAATCCGCATTTTTTATGTATACACAGTACATATACTCTCAAGATATATACAATTCATTCCAGTGTATTTGGAAATAGGGTTGTCGCCTAAATTTTGGAGTAAGAAATTTACTTAATATATATCGAAATCCAATTTTATTTTTTTTTACTTTCCAAAATATCTTTTAAGGCCATCCAAATCTTGAAAACTTTAAAAAGTTTATGCACTCCGGGCAAAGCTCGGTCAACCTGGTACTGTATATTTAATTCTAGAAAAAAGTCATATGCTTAATGCACACCCACAATTAAATACTTATGCATGTATTTACTTGTGTCTGTATATATATGCATGTATATATTTTTTTGTATTTAAATGTGCAGATGTTTAAAAATGCATTAACCGAACAACATTAAATCATTGAGGAATACGTGCACCGCCAATAAACGCATTCGAGTGTGGACAGGAATGAAGGAGAGCTCTTATGGTAAACCTGGGGACTTTTGCTGTAGGTGGCACTCGAGTTGGTTAACAATATTTGTATTTTAATAATTTTAATGCATTTCCTCGTTGCTTGCCGGAATAATTCGAATAATTGAAATTCATTAAAATATTTTCATATACATACATACATATGTAGTTGACTGATAATAGATCAAAACAAATTTTTGTAAAAGCACACATGAAATTAATAGAATCAGCCTTCTGAGAACAGGTTATGCCATGACTTTAACGGTCGCCTGCCCGGCCTCTTCGGTGAATCGGTGGTCTCGAACGTTTCCTGCTACCAAACCGCTAAGCTGGATTCACTGAAGTGGCCTGTTGGCGCCTTGATGTTGCCACACAAACGGGAGGGACCTACAGTTTTACGCCGACTTCGAACAGCGATTGTATTTTTATGAGAAGATATTTTTCATGGCATAAATACACTCGGAGGTTGGCCATTTCTTGCCGAGGGGCGTTCGCTGATAAACTTAACGTCACTAAATGTCTTATTCTGATTACAAATTTTAGAATCTTTGGCTCCAAAACTGACACTGGGTCAGAATGTAGAATCTGCTCGTGTTGAAGCAAACGGGAACAATATTCATTTCTCTCTCAAAAAAGTCGACTGCGTGGTGTAAAATACGTTATGCGGTGAGAGCTTACGAGTCCGCAGTGATAGCCAATGCATTGGCCAGCCTTCTAACTGCTTTCCAGACTAGTTCGTCAACTAGGTTGGGAAAAAAAACAAAATTATTTTACTCTGGTTGCTACTACTCGGTAAAGAGACTTCAGACCATTTGACTAGAGAGAAGCCAACCATGAGCTCTGCAACATCCATCAATTAGCTTCTTAGCTTCGTGTTAATTTCGACAAAAATAAAATAAAACTGTTGAAGAAATATTCTAAAAGCTAACATAGATTTTCATATAATTGGTTGGCCAAAACGTTAAGATAAGTTCAGTTATTTAAATTAAATCTAGAGTAACTGAGCTGTGTAACTAAAATTTTTAATAAAAAACCAAAACTACAGTTTGGCAATTCAAGTAGTTTTTGCTATTGTCAATCGTTTGATATCTTGAAAGTTGCAAAATTTATATTCCTATAAAGTACGAGGGCTATTTGAAAAGTCAGTGACTTTTTTGATAAATTTTATTTTTCTGCTAAAAGGCTTTCTTTCTCAACATAGTCTCCTTATAGCTCCAGCATTTTTCCAATTTTTTGATTCCCTCCAAATAATACGGGTTTCAAGTTGCTCAAAATAAGTGATGACCTCTTCATTCGACCCAAATCTCTTACCGCGCAGCCATTTCTTTGGGTTTCAAAACAGGAAATATTCGCTGGGGGCGAGGTGAATATGGTGGATGGTGTAGGAGTTCGTAGCCCAATTGAATTTTATTTTTTCCCATGCATTGTCTTGCCTGGCACTATTTTCTTGTCCAAATGTGGTCGTTTTTGCTTCATATCAACATCGGATCCATTCAAAAGCTTTGAATAATACTCGTCAGCGAACGTTCTGCCCTTTTCAAAGTAATCGATGTGAATGGCAACGCGTGCATCCCAAAAAAAAAACTCTGGCCATAACGTTATTGGCCGACAAAAACACTTTGGCCTTCTTAGGTGCACTTTTTGATTATTTCTTGGTCTCTGGTGGGTTATGGTCTATCCACGTTTCGTCAACAGAACTCACTTTGTTTCTATTTTCGTTGAAATTTACGAGGTTATCTGCTTTCAATGGCTGGGAAACACAAACTAAGTGGCGCAGCTTGCTAAAAATTTTGAAAGTCGGCAAGTCAAAAAGTCATTGATTTTTCAAACTGCCCTCGTATGTACTGACACGTATGTCTTACAAAAGCAATCTTAATTCTACAGGTATTATTACATATTCATACTCATACCTTTGCGATAACTCATCTCACTACTTGCGAAAACATGTAATTTAGATATGAGCTACTATGTAGGTAGTACCAGTTCACCAAAAAAGTAAACTTTTTGAACCAGATAACATTCGTTCGGTGCAACCTTAATACCGTGCCTATGTATGGAAATTTTAAGCGAATATGCATACATATTTTATTTCTTCTATGCCATTTAAATACGTATTTGTTTTTCGTCATTTTAATGAATTCAAGCACAACAAAATTTCAAATGCTTCGCCACTCCACTAGCTAAGCATCGCCTCCGCAATGGCGCGAGAAAAGCATTTCGCCTGCGAACTATGTACACACGTGCGTCGCTCATAGTGCCACAAATACTGAAATGGACATTGGAAGATCATCAAATAGCCATTGGAGCAGAAATAGTAGTAGCCACAATTGCGTGCATGAGGTATATAATCGTAGACACCGCGATTGCATATCAAACGAACGGGACGATATAGCTGTAAATGAAAAAATTTTAAATGTTTACTTCCTTTACAAATAATCGCACAGATTTATTGACGAAAAAATTTACCGAACAGTAAACGTTTTCCTGACGCTCGCAACGTGACGTCTCCTCATTAAAGTAGGTGCCGCGCGGACATATCATCGGTATGGCAATGCCATTGTAGCAGGTGTAGTACGATGTACAAGACGCGGCATTGGCTAGATAGATAACGTTGTTCAGGCCATAGCGTAGCGGGCATTGTGGCGCCTGATTGGCCGCAATAGCGGCGGTGGCTGCGTTGCCCATATCAATGCCATTTAATGCTAAGCCCGTTACAGGCTCACTGCCAATAACGCCACCGCTTAGCATCGCCGATTGCAATTGTTGCTGTTTTTCCTGCTGCTGCTGCTGCTGCTGCTGCTGCTGACTGCTCCAAAGACCAACAAGCGTATGCCAGTTGTTATTGTTGCTCATTAAATTGTTGGTATTCATAATACTGTTACTATTGACATTGGCGTCGAAAATCGTTGCAACATTCTTGTCATCTACACGCTCACCATCGAGTGCGCCCACGCTGTGTGAACTTCCTAGACTTCCTTGGCTATTCTGGCTGCCTTCAACCGTCAACTGCACCTGCACGCCAACATTGCAGACAACCGCTGAACGCTCATCGCACTTGCCTACATTCACATTGAAATAGTTATCATCAAGACACTCACCTTCGAACGAATTATTGCCATCGCAGTAGATATATTTGGCACAATTGTCCAAACTAGCGACGAACTTCTGACTCTTTTCAGCGCCAATGCATTCCCGGTAGAACTTGCCGTGCACGAAAGCAACACCGCTGATGGCAATGGCAAATAGAATTGCATTCAATTGCCATTTATTGAAAATGGTTTCAAGTTTTGGCATTGTTGTTGTAGTCCTTTGTGGTATGTTTATTAATCAAAGTTGGAAATTTAAATGAGGTCTACTCATAAATGTCGAAGTTTGCTTGCTTACTTAGTGAATGTTGAAAACTTACTAAAATACATTCGAGCAGCAATTTTAGTTTACATAACAATTTCAATGCTTTGCTATCTTCGGAGATTATTAATTTGTTGGCTGCAAATACTTTATCATAAACTAGGTACATATGCTTTCGAAAAATGCTGATGATACCGTTAACGCAGAAACCTGGCGCAAATGTGCCTAGCCTATCAATATAGTTACTCCATAGTAGTGTGTTAATTAATCACACGGAATTTTGGCAATTTTTTTTTTTTAATTTCAAATTTTCTTTTGTCAAGATTTCTTCATTGTATAAGGTTTTTAGGCAGTGCTTTCTTTGCGACATATTTTAAGCTATAGCAGAGATCATTAGAAATATTACACCTTGCCACAAAAACCAAATATGTATGTATGTAATTTCAAAATACACGAAAAAATCAATATTTTCATGAAACTAGGGGCCAAATATAAAAACCTGCGTTTTTAGTTTTCCCCTCTGACATAGGAATTCTTATTAAAAGGGCTTTGAAATTTAAGAGTTATGATTATGAAATTCAAAAAATTATTTTACAAATGCAGTGCAATGTAGAATTACAATATGGATACTAAATGAGAGAAAAAATGCTGTGCATTTAAAAATTTTTTTGGGTCACAAGGGCGAATAAGTTTTGAAATGGCCTTTTTAATTAAACTGTAGGGACGCTAAAATGACACAAAAATCGCCGAAACACGTAAATCCAAATTTTGGGTCGTAGTTTACGGCCCTGTATACCGTTTCTGTAGATCAGGCCATTTTCGCAAGATATTTTCATTTTCATTTTGCATTGTGAATGAAAAAAGTGCAAACTTTAAAAGGCGAAAAATATTAAAATTAAAGATTTTGTGTAAATTCTTTTGATTTGTGTAAAAGCCTGCTGGTTTAGAAAAACATCAAGCTATCAACGAACAAAATTTATTGATAATAAAGGTGTAAACACCTAAGTAAAAATAACTACTTACAAAATGTTTCCATCTAAATTTAGGATTTTATGAATAGCACAGGCCAACAAAAATGGAAAAAAATGTTGTGCGGCAGATTTTCTAAAGCTAAGCCAAAAACAGCTTTAACATTTGCCGCACCAAAATCAGTGTTGCCATGTGTAATTCATACATGGCGAATGAGAGTAATATTCTCTCCTAATTTGACTATTTACAACTTTATTTATCAATAAATTTTCTTCCTTGCAGAGCTTGATGTTAAAAAAAAAAACGGACCATTACACAAATTAAAAGAATTTACAAAAAAAATTTTATTTCTAAATTTGTTTCATTGTTAAAGTTTACCATTTTTTTATTCACAGTGCAAACCTAAAATGACTGAGACTATTCAGGTTTTGGAACTACATTTCTACTGAATATTCAATAAGAAAAATTTGCGCTTTTCTGGCTGAGAAATACTGCTGGGATGTACGGTGTACAGATGCATGTGTGTATGTGCTAAAACAATTGTTACCCCCGTTGCATGCTTAAGCAATTGGTATATTTCCATTACAAATACACTACTTTTGAACAAGATTTCATTTGACTATACCATTTTCCTCCCCAGTGTATACTCAAATACGTGCGTCCCAAATTTTTATATGAAAGTATTATTTTTAAATACGAACAATTTTTTAACGATGGTCAAAAAAAAAGAGAGAGTGCGCCTGGGCCACACTGGAGAAGTGAAACTTACGTTATATATCTAGTTTGCCTCATAGCCAATATCCCAGTGGAAAAATGTAATTTATAGTAATCGAAAAAATAATCAGTAAAACAACCCTTTTCACTTTCGAAAATTAATTTTTTTCCCCAATTTTGCATTACCTAGTATCGAGAAGTGAATGTGTTTTAATATGAATTTGTTGGAACTTTTTGAGTACATTATAATGCTGATTATATAGTTAGCAGTAATATTATCGAGAACTCATAAGAAATATATTATATTATTTATCACGCATGTAACGCATTACTACTTTTCCGACTGGGATACTATGTATGTATGTACATGTGTACATAAATCGATAGTAACATCCATCAAGATATCGATAACATATTCGATAAAAATATCGAAAGCAAAATCGACAACAAAATCGATAAGAAAATTGATAAAAATGTCGATAAGGAAATCGATCAAAATATTGATAACAAAACCCAAAAAAATATCGATAACAAAATCGATAAAAATATCATTAACAAAATCGATAAGAATATAAATTATAAATATGATAAAAATATCGATAACAATACAACAATTTTTCTATCGATAATCAACAAAAATGTCGATAGAAAAATCGATAATATATCGATTATTATAACGATAACAATATCGCTTGAAATATAGGTAACAGAATCGATCAAAAAATCCAAAAAAAAAACCATAAAAGTATCGATAACAAAATCGATAACAATATCAATTATAAAATCGATAAAATCCATAACAAAATTGATAACATATTGATAAAAATATCAATTACCATAAGGATAACAATATCGATCAAAATATCGATAAGAAATTTGATCAAAAAATTCGATAACAAAATCGATAAAAATATCGATGATTGATTCATAAGTTCCGAGAATCCCGAAAATCTATAAAATCCCGACCAGATTGAGTCTGTGTCTCTATCTACATATATCCCTTTTTCTATAATTATGTACCTTTATTTTAATCTTTCTTCGCCTATCTTCATCTTTACTTTTATCGGTATTTATATTTATCTTTGTTTTTACTTTTATGTTTATCATTTTCTTCATCTACATATTCCCCTTATCTCACCTTTGCCCATATCTTAATTTTCGAATTTACCTTTACGCACTTTGTTTTTGTTATTATTTTTACGTTGGCCTTTATACTCTTCTTTATTGATGTATGCACTCACCTTTACTTTTACTCTTGTATTGGTCTTTTTCTAAGTGTGTTATTCTTTAACCATTTATTAGCAAGTTTTTGTTACATTAATACCATATTTATGCTAAAGTAACCAATTTAAAGATCATCGGAAAAATATGAGTCCAATTGTAACGGTTAAATTATACTTTTTAATAAAGTTCGTAACCGTTAAGGGCCCTGCTTATAGCTGAATTAGTCAATCTGCATTCTTGTTCAACTCAAATCTAACCTAGGCACCGTAATGTTTATGGTCTTCGTAATAAAAATCATAAATTACCCGTTGGAATTTATATTTTTCCGATAAAATTTAACCGTTATTTTATGCCTTTTATTTTGTCGATCAAGAATAATTGGCATCATTGGATTTTGACTTTTTCGAACAACT
>NW_016163291.1:29895-37405 GCF_001687245.7 Rhagoletis zephyria | reverse complement strand
TAACGAGCTTTTATTGAGATTATATTTATATGTAAACGTACTTTTATGCATATTTTTACACATCCAATTTCATGAGTACCTAGTACTCACAACTTCTTGTTTTTTTCCTATCGTTTTGTTTTTCCGAGGGTGTTTCGTTGTCACAAGCAGTGTTGCCAAACATGGGCTTTTCCTACCCAAACTGGTNTTTTTTTTTTACAATTACGGTATTTTCAGTTGTTTACTTCTTATGTTTATATTCATTTGCCTAAAATTTCACTTGTTTAGCTTTTATTTCTGTACCCCTAATCAGTCCACCAGGCATAATCAGGAGGGTAAGTTGTATTTACTGTATGTTTGTAATAATTTAAAATTAATAATAAGTTATCGTGTTTGTATATTTACAGTCCTGAAGATGACCTCAGATTGAGTTCGAAATATCGACAATTAAAATATCAATAGAACGAAGTTTTGCGTTTTATTTAACTGATGGGACTCGAGCTTGTTAAAAATGATTCATAATTTAAAATTTAAATGCCAACAACAAAAACAAAACAAGGTTTTTTTTTTAATATAAAGTACACAGGATTGATTTTTGTCTGGAATAGCACATACGTCTTTCGTCGAAATTTCCCTGATTTTCAAAATAGTATGCGCAATGATACTTCAGTGACATATTGCGGATGCATTTGTGTTTTGACATTAACATTTTGGTGCTCTGAACTCCAAATGGGGCAATTATACCTAGCCCAATCACTTTAGACCAAAATCGACGTAATATAAAAAAAAATCCGGGAAGAAATTTTTTGACGCAGTTAGGTGTCTCCTGTTTAGGTGAACACAAAATGAAAATTTTTCCCCCAATTGCGATATGGGAAGTGTCCGCCATCTTGGATTTTATGTTTTTTAGGATTTGCGCGCGAATTTTGTATTTCTCGCGAAAGAAGGTAAACATATTTGTTGAGAATTCGATTCCCTACAATTTTCATGTACCTATAAATTTTTTTAAACAATTATTTATTGCTAATAATATGCACAAAATTAGGCAAGTGGCGCGGTTTTTTCGTATTTTGAGCAATTTCTATTTGAAATAAGTGACACATTTTAATGGCAAAGTTGAAGAGGACAAAATTTCCAATAAACGCATTATTTATATGTTTACGTACGACGTGTAGATCTCGACCAACAACGCTACTCAAAACTTTTTTCCACACCACCTCAGAGGTAAAGTTATTGGCGCGTTTTATTTTTATGAGGTTTCACCAGTAGTCTTAATCCACACATAGTTATTGTCGCCACAATAAAACTCTTCAGAATCAGAGAAAAGTCGTATTGATATAGGGACAAAAACTATTTGCTACAGTTTCAACTGACTGAAAATATTTATTCATGGGCTTGGCCTATTGGTGAACCCACAGTTGAAAATACGCGCCAAAACACACGACCTCCGAGATGCTGTGAAAAAAGTTTTGAGTAGCTCTCCCCTGCCGCTTCATTGAGCGCGTTGTTGGTCAAGATCTACACGTCGTACGCGAACATAGAAATAATGCATTTATTGGAAATTTTGTCTTCTACAACTTTGCCATTTAAATGTGCCACTTTTTTCAAATAGAAATTGCCCAAAATTCAAAAAACCGCGCCACTTACCCAATTTTGGGCATTTTTTTTTTTGCATATTATTAGCAATAAATAATTTGTTTAAAAAAATTATAGGCACTTGAAAATTATAGGGAATCGAATTCTCTACAAATTTTTTCTCCACCTTTTTTCGCGAGAAATGCAAAATTAGCGCGCAAATCGTAAGAAACACAAAATCCAAGATGGCCGACATTTCCCATATCGCAATTGGGGGAAAAATTTTCATTTTGTGTTCACCTAAAGAGGAGACACGAAACTACGTCAAAAAATTTCTTCCAGGAATATTTTCGTTGAAAAAATCTAATGCAAAATTCGCGCGCAAATCGTAAAAAACGCTAAACCCAAAATGGCGGACATATTCCCATATCGCAATTGGGGGAAAAATTTTCATTTTGTGTTCACCTAAACAGGAGACACTGAACTACGTCAAAAAATTTCTTCCGGAATTTTTCGTTGAAAAAATCTAATGCAAAATTCGCGCGCAAATCGTAAAAAACGCTAAACCCAAAATGGCGGACATTTCCCATATCGCAATTGGGGGAAAAATTTTCATTTTGTGTTCACCTAAACAGGAGACACCTAACTGCGTCAAAAAATTTCTTCCCGGAATTTTTTCGTTAAAAAAATCTAAAGTGATTGAGCTAAACGCCTAACAAAAACATCGAGGTGAAAACAAGCATCACCGCTTGATTTTTCTCGAAAAATCAGCATTCTCTAGTTGCGCGTAAGCGCCAGCAAAGCGGATGTGGTATTCCAGGCATAACCCTATGCTAACTACCTTAAGTATAAATAAAAAAAATAAATAAACTTTTTAATATACAACGCTTTTATAAATGGACTAAAAAGTAGAAAATAATATTTCTTAGTCCCATAGAATTTGTTTTGATAACTTTTGATTTTAAAATTTTAGCGAAAGTCATTATAAATCATTTATGAGATTGAAAACGAAAAACATGGAGCGCATGCAATACAAAGCATTAGACTTAATTGACAATAGTCAAACTACATATCACAGACCTAAAGTTTCTACAGAGAAAGTACAAATTTGAGAACGATTTTATGCGGTTGTTATTCATATATCCACATTCATACCTATATTACCCTTCATATCAATTCAGTTCTATTACATGCGCCCCACGCATTTCATTTTCAATCTTACAAATGGTTTATAATGACTTTTGCTGAAATTCCAAAATCAAAAGTTATCAAAACAAATTCAATGGGACTGAGAAATATTATTTTTACTTTTTAGTCCATTTATAAAAGCGTTGTATATTGAAAAGTTGTATTTTATTTTATTATTCTCTAATTTTTCCGCTGTAGCGTACGTAGTGCATAGGGCGACATCTACCTCTCAACCTTCGAAGTTGATGTCTAGACTTTTTATAGGAACTTTGCAAAGCAAAGGTTTTATAGCTGTCCGGACATACAACATTGCAAGTGACTGGACACAGAACATTGCAAGTGCCTGGACACACAACATTGCAAGTTGATAAAAGCGTTGTAAAAAATAAAAGATCGTGAAAAAACTGGGGCTTACATTTAATTTGTGTCTTGCGTAAATAATGGGACTCCCTTTATTTCTTTGAATAGTTAACAATTTTACTTGGCATGTGCTTTACCGGTGCTAGTCCCATCTCATTTACAGAATGAAAAACGAGCAATGTACAAAAAATTTTATTGTCCTCGTTTTTTATTTACTCTTAAAAACTCAGTATGGAAGTTTCAATAGCTAACTATACACAACATCTGAATTATACAACATAGTTATCTGTTTTCTCGTGGCCACAGTAATCAACCATCGCATATGTTACTTTCATAGTTAACAATGAATTGTTAAAAACTGCCAAGAGTGCAAAGATATATACTTTTTTTATAAAAAAGCATAGGAAAGAAAAAAATGTTTGCATACTAGGGCGGAGTAATTTAATTTCGAAAAAAGTTTACGGCATATCCGAATTCCACGTTCTATATACATATATAAGTGAGTACGCATGGCGTTAAAACGCACAAAATTGAACTTCAAAATCCTAAAAAAATATTACAAATATTAGTCACAGTTATAAGCGATCAAAGTGGCATATTTCATTGAAATCCGTTTAGACGTTTTTTTAGTGAAGGTAATGGTCTTTAATTTGACCTATCGTTTTTGAAATTCAAAAGAACGCTGAAAATCGAATGACTAGCACATAAAATACCTTGTCGTATAATACACATACATATACCTATACTTTTAGATCGATATGTTTTATTCGAAAAGGTGGCCAGCCTAATTAAAGATATTTTCAAACTAAAGCTTTCTTAAATTTCTTTCGATTCACAACCATATCTAAATATTTCATAAAACTTGTGTAAACGTTAACTAAATTCAATTCGACTTTTCAAATAGGTAGAAGTCCTTTTCAAAAGTTATTTCAAACTAAAATCTTCTTAAATCTCTTTCGCCTGGCATTGTGATACAAGTGCGTCTCAATATCAGATGAACTAATTTGAATTTGATTGTTCAAACACGTTGCAACCGTCCTAACTAAAGGTCAGAAATAAAGAGTTTTCAAACCCATTTCGATTGATACCCATCCTTTAATAATTCGTCGAACTTATTGAATAATTTGAATGTAACTTTTTAAACACGCGGCAGCCCTTCTCATACGGTCCAAATGTTCAGACTAAATATTTCTTAACACTCTTTCGTTTGACTCCCGTATTTATATAATTCACATAAATTTTGCATTAGTTAATTAAACTAAACCTTTCAAACTGATGGCAGCCCTCTTGAAAATTATTTTCAAGCTAAACTCTTGTTAAGGCTCCTTTGTCTAACATTTCGAACATATTTTAATTAAGTGATAAATTAAGTTGAGTTTGTTTTTTTAAACACGTGGCAACCCCACTAAATATTGTTCAGAAATAAAGATCTTTGAACCCCCTTCGATAGATACGCAGATTTTATTAATTCTTTTAACTTATTAAATACTATGAATTTAACTATTTAAACAGATGGCAACCCTATTACATCACCTCAAAAATAGTCTTAGCGCTGAAAATAAAGACTTCTTACACACCTACATTTGACATTCATATTTTGATGTTTCATATAATTTGTGTATAAGTTAACTAAATTCGGCATTTCAAGCAGGTGTTCAAAATATTTTCAAACCATTACCATCTTAAATCCATTTCGTTTGGCACCCATATGGTGATACATACATACTTCTCTTACCTATTTCGCTTAATTCAAATTGAATTTATTTTTTAAACAGGTGGCAACCCTTCTATAGTTAAGTTAAAAAACAAAGCTTTTCAAAAATATTTCAATTAATACCCATTTTGAATAACTGATATTTTTTTTTAATTATTTGAATATAGATAAGTTTTTAAAAGGTGGCAACTCTTTTAAAAAAAATCCTTATTGCACATCTACAGCCCGAGCCTTTTAATTTGACACCTCACTTTTGAAACTTGAACGAACGGTACGGATCTGATGGTATTGGTTATTGAAAAATTTGATTTTAATTGTTCATCAGGTGGCAACTCTTTTCGAAAAAATAAGACCAGTTGGCACATCTACAGCCCAAGCGCTTTAATTTGACACCCCATTTTTTAAAATCGAACGAACGGTGCAGATCTGTTATGCGGAACAAAAAATGCCTTCGCGTATTATATATATAGATACCAGAATTGACCCTTCCAATTTTTTAAAGAAAATTCAATGTATTATAATTTTCTTTAACGTAACTATTTTTACAGTTACAGAATTTTGTGTTTTCTTCATACAATATACTACTGTTAATTTTGAAAATTGGGAGCGGTAACCGTCATTTTTGGTATATAGTTCGTTTGCCATTTTTGCTCAGAATTAATCGTTGAATTTGACTTTGCTATACACTTTCTTCGAAAATTTTTTTCCGAAGAAATTACTCCGTCCGAATGTATACTTAAAAAGCATTTTTACTTCTTCTTTTAAATAAAATACTTTTTATATTTGAAGTGTACTATATTTTTTCAGATTTTTTCGTAAGAGTACTATACATATCTTAGAAAATGTTAGCAACCCAAGGCGGCACCCCTATCCAATTTTGTCTTTTTAATTACATCCGAATTATTTTATATAAAAATTTTTAGTACACTCTCAGTGAAATAGCATTATTGCGGCTCCTGTAAAGATTTTATTTTTTTATATTTCAGATATCAGGGAACACCCTTTTTTCAATATTTCCTTTACAAACCTACTACGGACAGAAATAAAACCGAAGCAAACCCGTAGAGCCGTTCTTGAATTATGCGATAACACACAAACATCAATGCATATTTATATATACAGATTTTTTTCGAATGGTGTCAACCGTTTCCAATTTTTTTCTATATTAATTTTTTTGTGCATTCTTAGTGAAATAGCATTACTGCGGCTCATTTAAATAATTTTTTTTTCATAATTCAGATATATGGAATTAGCATTACTGCGGCTCATTTAAATAATTTTTTTTTCATAATTCAGATATCTGGAAAACACCATTTATCAATATTTTTCAAACCTTCTACAGACAGAAGGAAACAAAATGAAGAGACTACGACGCAAATCCGTTGAGCCGTTCTTGAGTTATGTGATAACACACAAACAGCAATTCCTTTTTATATATGAAGATTTTATCGAATGGTGGCACCCCCCTCCAAATTATTTTATATACATATTTTTTTACATACTCAGTGAAATAAAATTATTGCGGTTCATGTAAAGTTTTTATTTTTTTATATTTCTGATATGTGGGAACAACATTTTTTTCAATTTTTTCTTTACAAGCCTTCTACGGACAGAAAGGAATGAAATGAAATAAAAACGAAGGAAATCCGATGAGCCGTTCTTGAGTTATTCGATAATACACAATCAGCAAATCAATTTTTATATATAAAGATTTTTTTTTAATCCCATTTTTTTCTATCTTAAAATTTTTATATATTCTCAGTAAAATAACAATGTTGCGACTCATTTACATTTTGATTTTTTCTATATTTCAGATATCTGGGAACACCANATATTCTCAGTAAAATAACAATGTTGCGACTCATTTAAATTTTGATTTTTTTTATATTTCAGATATCTGGGAACACCATTTTTTTTTAATTTTTTCTTTCCAAACCTTCTACGGACAGAACGGAAAATTAAATCAAAACGAAGGAAATCCGTTGAGCCGTTCTTGAGTTATTCGATAACACACAAACAGAAATTCATTTTTATTAATAACAAACGCGGGATCCCGCGCCATTTTTTCGGGATCGGTAATGACGGATTACTCGTGCGGGATCCGCGGAGTTTGGAGTGTACCATGATTGCGTTTAACCCTAAGGTTGTTCTACATCCGGTTTTTTCGGGGATGTGTTTCTGGTTCGGAAACAGTTTCGAATTTAATTCAAAATCACCTACTGAGCCCTTTTCCAAAAAAATCGATTTAAAGTTTTGTCCGTGTTTCCTTTTTTTACATATTTAATTTTATTTTATTTAACAAAAACTTTGGGGTAGCTAGGGTAGGGGCTTGTCTAAAATTTGTCTATCATTGAAACTGAACGATAAAATCCATGTGTAAATATAAAAACGCTACATAGTCAAACTTTAGAAGACGCAGAAGTCGCGGAAAAATTCAGAGATTCTGGCGTTAAGGAATTATTCATAATTGCATTAGCACGTGAACAGAATTTTTATAATGTATCTCATCTATGGTATTTGCTGGGCCTTCTAATTTTACTGGTACTATCGCCACTGACTTGAAACTTGGAAATATTTTCCTTGGAATCGGAACGCATTCCAGGCAGCCATCCATGCACCTGGTGCTACGTACACAAAGGTAACCTGCATACCCAAGGGAAACTCAGGACCATTGGTAATGCCCTATAAATTATA
>NW_016163291.1:25848-28184 GCF_001687245.7 Rhagoletis zephyria | reverse complement strand
GGCTATAGAACTGCATACTTATAAACTCTGATTTAAAATATTGAAGTTTTTATAACAGTTTCTAGAATTCTACTAAATTTCCAACACAGTTAGAAACGTGAATTTATTTGTTTATGTTATAATACTTATGAGCCATCCTTAAATAAAAAATTTACGAAAAATATTTAGCATGAAAACTATTGTGAATATTCACAATTCTATATTTCTTATGAGATGCCGGAAAGTCCATGTATTGCATTTCAATAAATTTAATGCAATTTAACGCTGAGTTATCACGAATAATCATTCAATATATCACCGTTTTTCTCATTTTTTGACACGACTTAGTTCAGATTTTTAATTATAGGTATCCCAGAAATACCCATTATACGTAACAAATATAAATCATTTTTAAGAATAACGGTTTTAGAAAATAAAGGAATAATTGACACTTTATGTTCCTAAATTTAAAGCACAGTTTGCGTCAAAAAGTAAATTAGTTCAAAACAAATAGCTCTTGAAACATATAATGAAGTATTTTTATTTACAAAATTGTTTGCGTGCCTATTTAAAGAAAAGGCTCCATACTATACTTATTAGAACCAGCTCAAAACTAACCACATTTTTTCTAGCCCGGAGGTGACCCTTTTTGAACTATCTATGAACTGTTGTTATATGAACTGTATCAGAACCATCTAAGCCAGAGTCAGCTCAGAACAAGTTCAAAAGTTCTGCAGAGGGCGACAATTGTCACTTCGTAGGACATCGCCATGTTAAAAAAGACAGTTGCAAGCATTGAGTTGGGATAGATGAAGAACCAGTACCGTCCCTTTTCAGGCTAGCTCAGCGCAAGTTCTGAACCAGTTTGATTTGCTGCAGGGTATATATCCGCGTATACACACACATGCCAACACACATATATGTACATATGTAGGTATGTGGATGGACAGATAGCCGCACCAGCGGGCATGAGTAACTATATGCACCCCCATGTTACAAGTTTGGGGAAAGATTGCAGGCCTCATATTCCTCATCTTTTGCAAGGCAGTGGTGCACACATTCACACCCGTATGTATATTTAAATTTTATGCCATGAAACTTGGACTTACCTCACACTCTGTTGGATGGTGAACGTGTATAACCCAGGATCCTTTTAGCTGGCGGTTTCCTTCAGACGGCCGGTAAAACTGCTCCTTTTTTTCCTTTTATTTATTTAAACTGTTTTTCACCTTATTGGTCGGTTATAAAAAAGACCGCACTTAACTTAACGCACTCACTTTAACCGCGCACCGAAATTTTATAATTGTGCCGTTGACTTCAACATGGGCCTTTTATAGATAAAAGTGTAGGCCAAAAAGAACAGCTTACTCTTCGACTACTCATGTATCTTTCAAAGCTCCCTTTTGACAGGATCACACATCCACACACTCATGCTCACCACTGCTTTATCGAGCCGTAGGGTTAGTGAAGTTTCGCACCATATCAAGTGCGTACTGTAGATACATATTTTTGGTAAGAAAAATTATTTTGTTTCCGGCGCATGCATACATACACTCTCACAGTGCGCAAAGGCGTTGGTTACAGGCTCGTACCCGCCGATGATGTTTATCGCTGGGTGAGTGTGGGTGTGAAAAATTATCTAAGGGCTACTTCGCAGGGCACGTACTACACTACATATATACCCATGTACTGCATAGTACATATATCTATATCACAGATTCGTAGGTAGATAGTCAACTAAATAAGTAAGTTAATAAATGTAAAAGGATAAATAAATACTTAAATAAATCGATTTATATATAACTTACACAGAATGGTAATGTATAAATAATAAAATAATCACAATAATAATCAGATATATGAATTATCACAATGAGGTCAAGCTATAAAAAAAATATTAATAGATAATGGTCAGGTAACTAAAATCACTGGGTTAATATATATACGTCTATAAGCTAACCTTGATACAAATAATAATTGTCTGTCACAATTAACATGCAACATAGAACATATATACATACTAAAGAAATCACATTATCCTACGAACATGTCCTTAGCATGGTATACTTCGATCTTTTTCCCATTCATGTCACAAAGCTCGTACATTGAATTACCGATCGCTTTAAAAAAACACATTAAACCTGCTTTGGGGCTAATTTCGCATTGTAACTATCAACTTGAGAGCTTTGCTTAAAGTTTCGGCGGTATACCACTTGTCCGATTTTGAACTGCACTTCTCTAGCTCTTGTATTAACGGGTGATTTTTTTGAGGTTAGGATTTTCATGCATTAGTATTTGACAGATCACGTGGGATTTCAGACATGGTGTCAAAGAGAAAGATGCTCAGTATGCTTTGA
>NW_016163291.1:16543-25681 GCF_001687245.7 Rhagoletis zephyria | reverse complement strand
ATTCCAGCTTTGGAAGACAACATTTCCGAAGAAATTCGGGCTATTCCGGCCGAAATGCTCGAAAAAGTTGCCCAAAATTGGACTTTCCGAATGGACCACCTAAGACGCAGCCGCGGTCAACATTTAAATGAAATTATCTTCAAAAAGTAAATGTCATGGACCAATCTAACGTTTCAAATAAAGAACCGATGAGATTTTGTGAATTTTATGCGTTTTTTTAAAAAAAAAAGTTATCAAGCTCTTAAAAAATCACCCGTTATATACCTTTGCGCTTTTATTATGTGCTCGCTTCAGCTCCGTCATAATTTTATTTCTTACACTTGTGTTTTGTCACTCATAGTTAATACCCCACAGTCAAGATCTTTTAACGCGCCAAGTTTCCGGTATAGCCCATAGGATGCAGCATGCTGTATCATTGGGATATCAAACGCGGCGAAATATGGGGAACAACCTATGGCAGCATGTGTCACACTGCGGAGGGCGAAGGCGGCGTCACTGATATGCTTGTCCCAGTTTCGCTGATTCTCTTTGACATACGATCGTACAATCTACAACACCGACCTATTCACCCTTTCCGCGGCATTTCCTTGCGGCGAATAAAAAGCAGTTCGTATGTGTTTAGTCCCATACTTGTCCAATAATGAGGTAAACATTTCGGACACAAATTGTTTTCCATTATCTGAATGGACGTATTCGGATACCTTTTCGCATCGGTTTTAAGAAGACAAACTTTGAGAAATGAGCAAGACACACAAACACAAAGACATTACCATCAGACGTACGAGGATACGGACCCATAAAATCTACAAATAAACGTTGAAAAGGTCGCTCTGTCAGATGTTGTTTTACTATTGGTGGCTTATGGAAGTAATTTTGCGTTTTGCAGCCTTTACAGATCTCACATTCCTTGACATAATCTTGGACATCTGTGACCATACCGGGCCAGTAGTATTTTTGGCGGATTCGTGCGCGGGTTTTATGTATGCCACCATGTCCAGCAGATGGGACGCTTCCACCAAACCCCTCGGAAGCTCTGTCGGTACCCAAAGTTTCCAGGTCTGGTCTTCTTGAGGGCCGTCCCCCCTATTAAATTGCATTCGTATGTATACGTAGCCGTCGGAAACACAAAGTTCTGGTAATCTGTCCTGATTATCAGTCACTGTCTTCTTTAGTTCCTCATATTCCTCGTTTATCGTCCATGTCCATGCCGACAGCGTATCTGCCACTACACTCTGTGATCCTTTGCGATGTTTTATGTCAAAGTCGTACCCTTGCAACTTCAGCCTCCATCTTGCGAGCCGGTCAGATAGGTCCTTCTGGCTCATTAACCACTTGAGGCTCGCATGATCTGTGATGACTGTGACGTAGCACTCTAGCTCTGTGATGCTATAATTGCGCTGTGCTTTGTTTAGTTTGGCTGAAATGTACGAACAGGACACCTCCTACTCCGTCAGTCGATGCGTCACACAGAATATAGAATCGCCGGGTAAAGTCTGGGTGTGTCAGTACGGGAGCCGATATGGCTGCTCTTCAAACACTCAAATGCTCTTTTAGCGTCATCAGTCATTGTAAATTTCTTTATTTTGTCTTTGGAGAGGCAGTCATGCAGCGGTGCTGCAATTGTCGCGTAGTCTTGGATAAATCTACCATACCAGCCTGCCATCCCTAGGAACTGCCTGAGTTGCTTTGAGGTTCTCGGTTCGGGGAAGTCTCTCACGGCTGCCACCTTATTGGCGTCGGTGCGGATACACCCATTGCCTACTACGTAACCCAGGTATCTAACTTCTTTCAAGCAGAATTTGCTCTTCTCGACGTTTATCGTCAGTTTTGCATCACGCAGACACTTAGCGACCTTTTCAAGCATACACAAATGACACGAAGAATCAACTGTCACAACACACAAGCAAATCATCTAAATATACAAACACGGACTCACGTAACGAAGCGGGTATATTCTTGTCCATAAGTCTGCACATTCGTTGTGCCGCGTTTCAAAAACCGAATAGCATTACCGTGAAATGGTAAAGGGGCCTACCAGGTACGGTGAACGCCGTTTACTCTCTATCGGGATTTGCCAAAACGCGCCCTTAAGGTCAATCACAGATATATATAGGGGGTTTTGTAATCGGCTCAAAATCCCGTCTATATGTGGAACCGGGCACGCATCTTTGATAGTACGTGCATTAACTTTTCGAGCATCCAGACATAAACGATTTTTGGTTCCTTTAACAACTAGTGATACTGGCGAACTCCAACTGCTGTTACTCTCTTCAATTATGGGATAAAATCGCTGTTTGACCGGTAAGTTTTCCTCGGTGACTTCGATCACATGTTCCTCCACCTACGGTTTACCTAACCCTAACACTGCAAAAGAGGGGAATTGTGCTTTTACATGCTGTAAAGCTAAAGTTTGATCACTGGTTAGTTCGTGTTGCATTCGTCAAAAGACAGACCACCCTCGGCAGGTACGAGTTCTGCTACGCCTGCACTACTCACATTCGTACTCACTCCTCTACTGACAACACTCAACCCAAAATCCTGCCAGAAGTCCACACCTAAATATACTTCCTGTTGAAATCCTGGGACTATTAGAAACTCTAACTCTCTTTTGCTGTTGTCCCACACGACTGGCAATGTTATCACCTTAATTGGCATTATAAGGGATTCATTGCCACACAACAGCATACTCGCATTTCTTCCTAGGCAACTTGAACCTGCACCCGAATCGAGCAACGCTAATACCTCATAACCCCCAATTTTTGCTTTGGAAAAAAACCTATTATCACCTTTCAAAGTAACTATTATTGCTACTATCTTATTGTAAATCCTTTTAATTTTTTTTCTTTTCTCTCATTCTTTTAATCTTCATGAAATTCCTAGTATTCTTCTTACTTACTACTTCTTCGCAGAATATTCTCCTACGCGCATTCTCGTATTCAATCTTACGTTGATGTAAACTTTTTACCTGTTTGACTACTTCTTCTTTTCTCCCTTTTACTTCTTCTAATTGTTCCTTCTTTAGTATTTCTACAGCTTTACTTCCGGGCTGCCCTTCTCCTGGCAAGGGGCCCCGGAAATCTCTGCCAGCCTGGAGTTTCCCTTATCTGGCTTATAAACACAGAACGACGAGTCACCTCCACACGCAAAACAGACCATTTTATGAAACGAGGACTTACACTTAGTATCCTTGTGGGCTTCTGCCGGGTTTTTCATAAAGTGATCCACCGGCATGCCGCAAGAAAAATGCCTCTACTCTGTCTCTTATCATTTCTGCTGGCTCAAAATCTACTTCACTAACGGGTTTGGTCCTACTTCTATTATCCTTACTAGCTAGTTCCCTTAACGTTTCTATCTTGGATGCAAATGTCAGATTAACCAGGTAAGGTTTGAGGTTGCCTCTCACTATGCTAACAAGTTCCTTTTCAGGGATTTGCTTACGAAGTCGGAAAGTTAAGTTATGGATTTCTCCGTAAAAGTCATCGAAGCTTTCGTGAGGCAGTTGCTTTCGGTCCATTATTTCGCGTATTATTTCATAGTCTGTCTCAGCGGTTTTGAAGTGGCACAGCAGTTCCGCCTTCAGTTCGAAATAACCAAAGTCTGGGTTTTCTGCATGGTCTTCCAGGACCTACCATTTCAAGGCACCGCCGGTCATCAGACAGTGAAAATCCGTGAACAGTGAAAATGAGATGTCATACTGTTCACGCATTTTCTCTACGCGAAATATGAAGCTTTCAACGATCATGCCCTTGCCAGAGCCATCAAATTTGATGTGCCACTTTTCGAGTTCAAATTTCTTCCAATGTCTGGAATCATGTGCGTTTGACGAACCTTCCCCGCGTGCTCCGTCCGTGCTATTATGCCGCTCCGCCTCGGTCGGCCTCACATTGCTTGCCTCCGGAGTGGATGCCATGGCCGGTCGGTTAGGTCCTGCTTGAGCTGATGTTTCCACTTCAGTCTTGCGATTGCTGAGGTTAGCTACGTTTGCACGAATATGGCGCACCTCATTCAAACATTGCACCAGCATATCTCCTTGTTGTGCCATCATTGCCATCATCCGGCTCAGTTGTTCTATGCTGGTCGCTGATGAATTCGGTGCACCACCTGCAGCTCCCGCTGCCCCCGCTACCGCACCACTGGGCGGAACATTTGCCCCTGCGTTTTCTTCCCGATCGGACATGTCAAAAATTTCTTCGATTTTGCGCGAAAAACTCAGACTATTTCCAGTTACGTTCAATGCTAATTCGTCAGTGACGCGTATTTTTGGTATGTTTTACCCCTGCGTCCCGAACACTCGCTCGGCACACCTATTTAGGAAATCGGTGGGAACAAAATCTATTTGGTCTAGTCCACGTACCACTATTTCTTCGCTCTCTCTTTCCTCCATGCACACTTCACTACAAACACGACAATTCAAATATCTCCGACTTGTGTATACTGACTATGATCCAACTTCCGCGAATGGCTACTCAAATAATGCTATGTTACTATTATTAACAATTCCCGTTTTAACTTTGTAATAATTTATTAATTCCAAGAAGAAAGTTCAGTGAGTTCAATTAAAATGGTAAATCATTATATAAGTGATCATAACTAGTATGTAGAACGTATGACTATATATGTATAAGTAAATGGATACCAGAAGCAATTTATGTATGTATAACGTAAAAGGAAGGTAATGAATGCTTAATATTTTTCTGTTCTTCAAACTAATTTTCAATGGATAGAACTGGAAATAGATTATACAAAAAATTCAAGAACTTATTAAAAACTTACTTTAAATAGATGATAGAAAAAAAATATATCAGCGCTTACTCAAATAAAATGCAGTAGACGTTCGAAAGTAGTGTTTATTTTACTTTATTTATTATTTTCATTTTTTTTTTCAAATTAAAAATTCAATGAATAAAAATAACATGGTTTATAAGTGATGGGAATATTTATAAGAAAAAATTGTCAAGCAAAAATGTGTAGGTAAATACAGAGTAATGAAAATTCAACCAACAATTCTTTTTCTATAGCCTTTTTTCCAGTTTCCTTATTCACTCAGAGTTTTCACCTAATCTTTAGTTGATGGAATTAAATTGGCAAGTAACTTTGGTGTGTGGTGTTGGTATTGCCTTGGCGAGGTCATTGTAGGGGTGACAGTCCTATGTCAAAGTCAGCTAACCCCCATTTAGTTATTTACAACTTAGTGTGGAACAGCTACGACCAGAGTACTAACTCCAATCGCGGTTGCCACACTACCCCTTTAACACCCTATAAGAACATCTACCCCCTGCAGACCAGGGTTGTTGCGAATATTCGCTTTCGCTTTCGCAACCGCGGAGCTTCTGCATTAATTGTAACATTCGCATTCGCAATAATCAATGCGGATTTTTGCGAATGCCAATGTTGAAGGAACCGAAAATAACAGTTTTTTTTTACCAGCTAAACTTGGCCAAATTCTTTTTATTCCCAATTAAAATCTTTTCCGGATAATAAACAAACCACTTATCCAAATTAAACAAGTTTGGTACCAAATGAAGGAAATGTCTAAACGAGCAAAGCAACATATTGAAAAATATTTCAAAAAAATGTTATTTAGTTACCATTGAACAAACCTTGGGTCTGGTATATGAATTTCTTTAGTATTAAATGATAAAAAAAGTACAAATATAGGTGGTAACCTTCTTTCGTTATTTCTGCTTAAAAGCTGTTTCAGTCACAGAAGAAAGGATATTAAAAATGAATTACAAAAACTAAAGTCGAAAAACGCTGTTGACGTTACAGGTTCTCTAGATTCAGAAGCAACCAAAGAATGAGAATGAAGAATTCTTTGGAAAACTACGGTATTTAAACAACGATCTTGCCATGATACAAGATTGTGAAGATGGAAGTCAGGAGGATACATCCAACATTTGCAGCCCGATGCAATTCTCAATAAATAATTATTGCACCGCAATAAAAAAAATAAATATAAGCGAAAGACCCCTCAAATGGTGCAGCGTCAATCGAAAAGAATTTACAATTTTGTGAAGTTTCAAGTTTTTCAAGTTTGTCGCCTCGAACGAGTAGTTATTTAGTGGCGCAGGTTTGATTTAAGACGCTTTAAAAACTTTTTATTGAATACAATGTTCCAGTTTTTAAATTCAAATACTAAAGAAATATTATTAAAAATTACTAACCTACCATTATTACTTAACTAACCATTACTAACCTAACTTTACTCACCTAAATTATTTCTTAACAAGTAAAAAAGTCTAAGTTCGGGCCGAGCCGAACATTAAATACTCGGCGCAAGTATTCAATATAGTTTTTTCACCTTTCCGAAAACTACCGCTACATGGTAAGCAGTGGTGGTTTTACGTCTATTTTTAACATCTTCGATAGAACGTTCAATTAGATATAATGAGATAAACTTATATGAATATATGTGGACGGCACCACGCCCATTTTCCAAAATTCCATAATAATGTTACTTCTTTTCAAGGGATTGTTGTTATTATCAATTTTGGGTAAATTTAGCTTCCTTAAATTTCGAAAAATCAAAGTTTCAAATATTTCTGAAATTTACCGTTATATAAAAGTGGGCGTAATTTTAGTCAGATTTCAAAACTTTCAACGTTTTGTCTTTATGTGGCAACCACAATAATCATACCGAGTTTGGTACACATTGATCGAGCGGTTACCGAGATACACATATGTATGTGATTATAAGTGGGCGGGGTCACGCCCATTTTCCAACCTTTTATTGTAAGCCTATTTTTTGCTAAAGAATTATTGCAAAAATCAATTTTGAATAAATTAGCTTCAGTATTTACTGATTTATAGAAGCTTTCATATTTCTCTAAATTACCGTTATTTGGGATGTGGGCGTGGTTATTATCCGATTTTTATAAATTCTAAGCCGTTTGGTAAGTTTTGTGAAGGCCGACAACTGTGCCAAGTTTGGGAGAAATTGTTGGAGCGGTTCCCAAGATATACACATGTAATCATAAGTCATGCCCATTTTCCAAAAATTTATAATATTCTTATTTTTCGCCTAAAAATGATTGTAAATAGTAGTTTTGAGTGAATAAGCTTTCACTAGTTACTAAAATATCGCAGTTTTCGTATTTCTCAAAATTACCTTTATATGGGGGTGGGCGTGGTTATCTTCCGATTTTGCCCATTTTCATTTCCGTTCAAAGCCCAAAAGAAGTACACATACCAAGTTTCGTTAAGATATCTGAATTTGTACTCGAGATATCGTGTGCACAGACAGACGGACGGACGGACAGACAGTCACCCCTTAATCGATTTCTCTTTTCATTCTGATCATTTATGTATATATTTGTCCATATCTATCTCCGTTTTGCCTGTTACAAACAACCGTTATGTGAACAAATTTATAATACCCTTGTGCACAAATGCGCTCGGGTATAAAAATACTTGACATCCGCATTCACATCCGCATCCGCGGATGTTAGCGTTTAAACATCCGCATTCGCATTCGCATCCGCGGATGTCTAAAATTCCACATTCGCAACATCCCTGCAAACAAACCTCACATCCCCGTAGTGCTAGACTACACGCATGGTAGCTTAAATTGTTAGCCTGCTAAAAACGTTAATCAAAAGATCGCATGTTGTGCCAGTGTAACCTTCCGATGTCACTTTCGTTTGTGTATAAACTCCCGAAAGGTACTCTAAAGATGCCCTGGTCACCCCGCCCACTTTGCTAACCAAGCTCAAATAATCCTGGTCGCCCTAGATTATGCAGCCTAATTAACACTAACACGTCCGCAGAAAAAAGCTAAAAGTTATACGAAATACACTGAGAAAGAAGCAAAACGTTAAGTTGGAAGAAAAAGAAATAAGGAAAATAGAAGTGATGGTAAATATAAAACGTTAGTTGGCTTTTCGTTGGGTGCCATTGTAATGTAGCTGGTACTTGGGCAAGGCGAAGCAGCATGCAGACATGCTTGCGGGCCCTAGATAGCTCGTCGGATGGGGGGTCTTTCCTACCTACCTTGCCTTTAGCTACACCGACCAGAAAAGTTTATTCATGCCTATGTACATATGTAAAAATGATTGTGAAGATAAGGAACAGAAATGCAAGTAGGAGAACGAAAGGATAGGGAAAACTAAACTAAAGCAGAGGAAAAGAGCCAGTCCGGTCAGGTGGAGTCGTCCCTCCCCTTCTACATGTACTCCACATGTAGCCTTGGGCGTTGCTGCGACTCCTATCCACTTAGCAACGCCTCCTTGTCCTGACATATGTCCGTACGTCTATCGGTCTGTCATCGCCAAGTCTGTAAATTCATTTTGTCAACACCCCCACGTCCCCTCTATTGATCAAGCGCAACACCCACACCAAAAAAAAAGAGAATCTAGCACCTCATATCGAAATTTTCTCACTCTGTTTCAACCAATTAAATATACGATTTTCATATTCCTCTTTTTTTTATATATTTCACCAAAAATACTTATTTCTAGTACAGAAACAAACTTTAAATCTCTCTAATTAAATGTAAACTCTAATATGTCCTAAACTTCAACGAAATACTCGGATTATTAATAAAATAATTCAAAAGAAAAGATAAATAAATAAAAATAAAGACAATTTTTTTTCCTTCAACTCCGGTGTTAATTCAATGTGTGGAAATCTAACGCTAGGTACAAACTCCAAAACTCAGAAAAAAATTCAACACAAAGGTAAAGCAGCCCCTTTAAATGTAGGATTATAGCAAGGCTAGATACTAACTCAAACAAATTCAACAATTTAAAGATTTGTTATAAACCTGGTAGGAAATGCAAAAATATCTTAAACCTAAATTAGTTCACTTATAAAGCATCTTTTAGCTATTTTTCGCCTAAACCAAAATATGCAAACGTATGGAAATGAAGGTATTTAAATACATTTATGTATGTATCTATATATACATATATATATGTATATATGTATATTTCCGCAAGTGCAGCTCAATTCAACCGCTTATATGTACATACATACACAGGTAGATATATACATATACATATATATTGTGGCGAATACTGCGGCAACACAAAGCGAACAACGAGAAATAGGCAGAATGTTCGAAGAATGACGTAGAATGTTCCACAAAGAGAAACGTCAAGTTGGATGAACACTGCGAACAGCGAGAGAAAGAGAATGAGC
>NW_016163291.1:16437-16533 GCF_001687245.7 Rhagoletis zephyria | reverse complement strand
CGAGGTGAGTGAGTTACAAGTCAGCAAGCTACAAGTAAAGTGAGCGGAGAATTGAGTTGCGAATAAGCAAGCTATAAGGTTAATTGTGTTTACAAG
>NW_016163291.1:5637-12128 GCF_001687245.7 Rhagoletis zephyria | reverse complement strand
GAAGGTGGTCCACTTGGAAAGGCTTGCAGCGTTTGGAACCGCAAGTGTGTCTGATCGGGATGATCAGACTTAGGTGGAGGGCAGTGTGGCGAATACTGCGGCAATACAAAGCGAACAACGAGAAATAGGCAGAATGTTCGAAGAATGACGTAGAATGTCCACAAAGAGAAACGTCAAGTTGGATGAACACTGCGAACAGCGAGAGAAAGAGCATGAGCGATAAACTTCAGAATGTTCTAGAGTTGCCATAAGTGCCAGCGCAGGTATTTAAGGGCGCCGCCACCGCGAGGTGAGTTAGTTACAAGTCAGCAAGCTACAAGTAAAGTGAGCAGAGAAGCGAGTTGCGAATAAGCAAGCTATAAGTTTAATTGTGTGTAACAAGTTCGGTAAAGCATTGCTATTGCTTTAACAAGTATTGCAAAGTGTTTTTACTGTATTAGCAAGTATTATAAATTGTTTGTTGTACAATAAAGTTAATTGTACTACAATTCGGTCATCCCTCAAGGTTTCGAGGATAATCGTAACAATATATATAAATGTATGGAGACGCAAGAATAAATAATACCCAAGAAACGCAGTAGGACTTAAGCGCTCAAGAGATGTACATATGTATGTACCTATAACATATTGTAGCTCAAAGGGAAATTTTAATTTTCACTCACCTGGTCACTCCAGCGGTATTGGTACCAGCATGCCGATGATAAAATGTGTGGGAGGAGGGGATTTTACGATACATACATACATTCATAAGCTTGCCTACAATACTAGTACTGAGGATTTCCCTGATTGACAGCTCGATCACTCGCACGAGTTAGCGGACATCTAGCGGGTCACCTTCACCTGCCAGAAGTCCACACCTAAATACACTTCCTGTTGAAGAACTGGGACTATCAGAAACTCTAACTCTCTTGTGCTGTTGTCCCACACGACTGGCAATGTTATCACCCCTGTAACCGCCGTCTCACCCCCGTTTGCCGTTTTAACATTTTGGCCCATAGTTGGCATTATAAGGGATTCATTACCACACAGCAGCATACTCGCATTTCTTCCTAGGCAACTGGCACCTGCACCCGAATCTAGCAACGCTAATACCTCATGACCCCCAATTTTTGCTTTGGCAAAAAACCTATTATCGCCTTTCAAAGTAACTATTGTTGCTACTATCTTACTGTAAATCCTTTTAAAAAATTTTTTCTTTTCTCTCATTCTTTTATTCTTCATGAAATTCCTAGTATTCTTCTTACTTACCACTTCTTCGCAGAATATTCTCCTACGCGCATTCTCGTATTCAATCTTACGTTGATGTAAACTGTTTACCTGTTTGACTACTTCTTCTTTTCTCTCTTTTACTTCTTCTAATTTTTCCTTCTTTAGTATTTCTACAGCTTTACTTCCGGGCTGCCCTTCTCCTGGCAAGAGGCCCCGGAAATCTCTGCCAGCCTGGAGTTTCCCTTATCTGGCTTATAAACACAGAACGACGAGTCACCTCCACACGAAAAACAGACCATTGTATGAAACGAGGACTTACACTTAGTATCCTTGTGGGCTTCTGCCGGGTTTTTCACAAAGTGATCCACCGGCATGCCGCAAGAAAAACACAACATCAACTGGAACGGGGACGGACAGAAGGATTTGACAGTGGGGTTGGACAGATTACTACAAGTGGACGAGGACACATTACTTTTGGGCTGCTCAGCAACAGACTGTTGGGGTTTTCTGTATGGACTTTTTTCTACTGCCTCTACTCTGTCTCTTATCATTTCTGCTGGCTCAAAATCTACTTCACTAACGGGTTTGGTCCTACTTCTATTATCCTTACTAACTTTTTCCGCCCTCTTACATTCGGCCTTTAGTTCCGCTGACGTTTATAGCTTGGATGCAAATGTCGGATTAGCCAGGTAAGGTTTGAGGTTGCCTCTCACTATGCTAACAAGTTCCCTTCAGGGATTTGCTTACGAAGTCGGAAAGTCAAGTTATGGATTTCTCCGTAAAAGTCATCGAAGCTTTCGTGAGGCAGTTCCTTTCGCTCCATTATTTCGCGTATTATTTCATAGTCTGTCTCAGCGGTTTTGAAGTGGCATAGCAGTTCCACCTTCAGTTCGAAATAACCAAAGTCTGGGTTTTCTGCATGGCCTTCCAGGACCTACCATTTCAAGGCACCGCCGGTCATCAGACAGTGAAAATCCGTGAACAGTTGATAAAATGAGATGTCATACTGTTCACGCATTTTCCCTACGGGAAATATGAAGCTTTCAACGCTCATGCCCTTGCTAGAGCCATCAAATTTGATGTGCCACTTTTCGAGATCAAATTTCTTCCAATGTCTGGAATCATGTGCGTTTGACGAACTTTCCCCGCGTGCTCCGTCCGTGCTATTATGCCGCTCCGCCTCGGTCGGCCTCACATTGCTTACCCCCGGAGTGGATGCCATGGCCGGTCGGCTAGGGCCTGCTTGAGCTGATGTTTCCACTTCAGTCATGCGATTGCTGAGGTTAGCTACGTTTGCACGCATATGGCGCACCTCATTCAAACATTGCGCCAGCATATCTCCTTGTTGTGCCATCATTGCCATCATCCGGCTCAGTTGTTCTATGCTGGTCACTGATGAATTCGGTGCAGCTGCCCCCGCTACCGCACCACTGGGCGGCACATTAGCCCCTGCGTTTTCTTCCCGATCGGACATGTCCAAAATTTTTTCGATTTTGCGCGAAAAACTCAGACTATTGCCAGTTACGTTCAATTCTAATTCGTCAGTGACGCGAATTTTCGGTATGTTTTGCCCTTGCGTCCCGAACACTCGCTCGGCACACCTATTTAGGAAATCGGTGGGAACAAAATCTATTTGGTTTTCCAACGCCCTTGTAGTACTCCTAGTAACCCTACGGATCGAATCAAAAAGGCCTAGTCCACGTACCACTATTTCTTCGCTCTCTCTTGCCTCCATGCACACTTCACTACAAACACGACAATTCAGATATCTCCGACTTGTTTATACTGACTATGATCCAACTTCCGCGAATGGCTACTCAAATAATGCTATGTTACTATTATTAACAATATTCCCGTTTTAACTTTGTAATAATTTATTAATTCCAAGAAGAAAGTTCAATGAGTTCAATTAAAATTGTAAATCATTATATAAGTGATCATAACTAGTATGTAAAACGTATGACTATATATGTATAAGTAAATGGATACCAGAAGCACTTTATGTATGTATAACGCAAAAGGAAGGTAATGAATGCTTAATATTTTTCTGTTCTTCAAATTAATTTTCAATGGATAGAACTGGAAATAGATTATACAAAAAATTCAAGAACTAAATAAAAACTTACTTTAAATAGATGATAGAAAAAAAATATATCAGTGCTTACTCAAATAAAATGCATTAGACGTTCGAAAGAAGTGTTTCTTTTATTTTGTTTATTATTTTCATTTTTTTTTTCAAATTAAAAATTCAATGAATAAAAATAACATGGGTTATAAGTGATGGGAATATTTATAAGAAAAAATTATCAAGAAAAAATTTGTAGGTAAATACAGAGTAATGAAAATTCAACCAACAATTCTTTTTCTATAGCCTTTTTTCCAGTTTCCTTATTCACTCAGAGTTTTCACCTAATCTTTAGTTGATGGAATAAAATTGGTAAGTAACAAATTATATATTTATGTATTAACTTTGGTGTGTGGTTGGTGTTGCCTTGGCGAGGTCATTGTGGGGGTGACAGTCCTATGTCAAAGTCAGCTAACCCCCACTTAGTTACTTACAACTTAGTGTGGCACAGCTACGACCAGAGTACTAACTCCAATCGCGGTTGCCACACAACCCTTTAACACCCTATAAGAACATCTACCCCCTGCAGACCAGGGTTGTTGCGAATATTCGCATCCGCATTCGCAAGCGCGGAGCTTCCGCATTAATTTTAACATTCGCATTCACAATAATCAATGCGGATTTTTTGCGAATGCGAATGTTGAAGGAACCGAAAATAACAGTTTTTTTTTTGTACCAGCTAAACTTGGCCAAATATTTTTTATTCCCAATTAAAATCTTTTCCGGATAATAAACAAACCACTTATCCAAATTAAACAAGTTTGGTACCAAATGAAGGAAATTACTAAACGAGCAAAGCAACCTATTGAAAAATATTTCAATAAAAAATGCTATTTAGTTACCATTGAGCAAACCTTGCGTCTGGTATATGAATTTCTTTAGTATTAAATGATAAAAAAGTACAAATAGAGGTGGTAACCTTCTTTCGTTATTTCTGCTTAAAAGCTATTTCAGTCACAGAAGAAAGGATATTAAAAATGAATTACAAAAACTAAAATCGAAAAACACTGTTGACGTTACAGGTTCTCTAGATTCAGAAACAACCAAAAGAATGAGAATGAAGAATTCTTTGGAAAACAACGGTATTTAAACAACGATCTTGCCATGATACAAGATTGCGAAGATGGAAGTCAGGAGGATACATTCGACATTTGCAGCCCGATGCAATTCTCAATAAATAATTATCGCACCGCAATAAAAAAAAAATAAATATAAGCGAAAGACCTCTCAAATGGTGCAGCGTCAATCGAAAAGAATTTACAATTTAGTGAAGTTTCAAGTTTTTCAATTTTGTCGCCTCGAACGAGTAGTTATATAGTGGCGCAGGTTTGATTTACGACGCTTTAAAAACTTTTTATTGAATACAATGTTCCAATTTTTAAATTCAAATACTAAAAAATAATAATTTTAAAAATTACTAAACTTTCCATTTTTACTTAACTAAATCACCTAATTTACTCACCTAAATTATTTCTTAACAAGTAAAAAAGTCTAAGTTCGGGCCGAGCCGAACATTAAATACTCGATACTTCCGAAAACTACCGCTACATGGTAAGCGGTGGTGGTTTTACGTCTATTTTAAACATCTTCGATAGAACGTTCAATTAGATATAATGAGATAAACTTATATGGATATAAGTGGACGGCACCACGCCCATTTTCAAAAATTCCATAATAATGTTACTTCTTTTCAAGGGATTGTGGTTATTATCAATTTTGGGTAAATTTAGCTTCCTTAAATCTTGAAAAATCAATGTTTCAAACATTTCTGAAATTTACCGTTATATAGAAGTGGGCGTAATTTTAGTCAGATTTCAAAACTTTCAACGTTTTGTCTTTATGTGGCAACCACAATAATCATACCGAGTTTGGTACACATTGATCGAGCGGTTACCGAGATACACATATGTATGTGGTTATAAGTGGGCGGGGTCACGCCCATTTTCCAACCTTTTATTGTAAGCCTATTTTTTGCTAAAGAATTATTGCAAAAATCAATTTTGAATAAATTAGCTTTAGTATTTACTGATTTATAGAAGCTTTCGTATTTCTCTAAACTACCGTTATATGGGATGTGGGCGTGGTTATTATCCGCTTTTTAAATTCTAAGCCATTTGGTATGTTTTGTGAAGGCCGACAACTGTGCCAAGTTTGGGAGAAATTGTTGGAGCGGTTCCCAAGATATACATATGTAATCATAAGTAGGCGTGGTCATGCCCATTTTCCAAAAATTTATAATATTCTTATTTTTCGCCTAAAAATGATTGTAAATAGTAATTTTGAGTGAATAAGCTTCACTAGTTACTAAAATATCGCAGTTTTTGTATTTCTCAAAACTACCTTTATATGGGGGTGGGCGTGGTTATCTTCCGATTTTGCCCATATTCATTTCCGTCCAACGCCCAAAAGAAGTACATATACCAAGTTTCGGTAAGACATCTGAATTTGTATTCGAGTTATCGTGTGCACAGACAGACGGACGGACGGACAGACAGTCACCGCTTAATCGATTTCTCATTTTCATTCTGATCATTTATGTATATATTTGTCTATATCTATCTCCGTTTTGCCTGTTATAAACAACCGTTATGTGAACAAATTTATAATACCCTTGTGCACAAATGCGCTCGGGTATAAACATACTTGATATCAGCATTCGCATCCGCGGATGTCTACAATTCCACATTCGCAACATCCCCGCTGCAGACAAAGCAACAAACCTCACATCCCCGTAGTGCTAGACTACACGCATGGTAGCTTAAATTGTTAGCCTGCTAAAAACGTTAATCAAAAGATCGCATGTTGTGCCAGTGTAACCTTCCGATGTCACTTTCGCTTGTGTATAAACTCCCGAAAGGTACTCTAAAGATGCCCTGGTCACCCCGCCCACTTTGTTAACCAAGCTCAAATAATCCTGGTCGCCCTAGATTATGCAGTCTAATTAACACTAACACGTCCGCAGAAAAAAGCTAAAAGTTATACAAAATACACTGAGAAAGAAGCAAAACGTTAAGTTGGAAGAAAAAGAAATAAGGAATAAATAATATAAAAAAAACTTTTTAATATACAACGCTTTTATAAATGGACTAAAAAGTAGAAAATAATATTTCTCAGTCCCATAGAATTTGTTTTGATAACTTTTGATTTTGAAATTTTA
>NW_016163291.1:0-1882 GCF_001687245.7 Rhagoletis zephyria | reverse complement strand
AATGTGATGTCATGCTATATAATGTGACGTCATATCATATGATGTCATGTCACATGATATCGTCTGATGTGATATCATATTATGTGATGTAATATCATGTGATGTCTCATCATATTATGTGATATAATGTGATGTGATGTCATGTAATGTGATCACATTCCATGTTCCGATAATTATATCGATAACCCTGCCGATAACTGTGTCGATAAAAATACCGAGAACAATATCCATAAACATATAGAAAAATATAAAGATTGCAAAATCGACTAATTCATCGATAAATATCACAATCATCAGTATCGATTATTATACATATCGATAGCAATATCAATTACTAAATCGATAACAAAATCAATTATTTAATCGATTATTATAACGATAACAATATCCATTATTGTATCGATAACAATATCGATTATTATATCGATAACAATAGCGATTATTTAATCAATAACAGTATCGATAACAATATCGATTATTTTATCGAGTTTTATATCGATAAAAATATCGAGGTTTATACCGATAACAATATCGATCTTCATCCTCACCCTTTTCTTTATATTTATCTTTATTTTTGCATATTCTTTTTCACCTTTACCTTAAAGTGTTTAAATTTGCTTTGATCTTCGGTTTTCCGTTTATCTCTAGCCATCTTTGCTTTTGTTTTTATTCTCAAACCGCTAAACCGCTAAGAACCATTTCCATGTGCATTATTCCCCTAGAATTTCACAATTTACTCCCAACCAACCAACTGCCGCTAAAGAAGTTTCACTTCAAAAAGTCAATAAATTTTCTTACCTTTCAGTTACCCTAATTATTATGTGTCTGTCATTGTCTCTATTTTGGTCTTGATCTTCACTTTTGCGTTCTTTTTTTACTTCATCGTTATCATTTATTTCTTCATCTTCGAAGCTTAATTTCAAATACGAAATGAAACAACATGCGGAACATGTCAAATTGAACATGTTGCAGCAACATCATACACAAATACTGAAATGTTTAAACGACGGTTTAGGCCGTAATTTTCAACCATTTCGGTAGAATCACTAAACGAACGGAGACAAAATTCATGTTAGCGTATTAATATATAGATTAAAGACAAATATGCACGGACATTTTTGAGAAAGTTTCAGGTTTAGACAACAAGTAGTTCTAAAGTTCGGATTTCAGCGAGCCCGAAAGAACAACTGGTACGATGAGGAGTGTCAGGAAGCTGCAGAAAAAAAAGATGCCGCCTACAGGGCCACGCTGCGATCGGGCGCAGCGCGCTATGTGGGACCGCTATAGGGATCTGAAGAGGGAAGCGAGACGTATTTGCCGCAATAACTCTGTTTCAACCAATTAAATATACGATTTTCATATTCCTCTTTTTTTTTATATATTTCACCAAAAATACTTATTTCTAGTACATAAACTAACTTTAAGTCTCTCTAATTAAATTTACACTCTAATTTGTCCTAAACTTCAACGAAATGCTCGGATTATTAATAAAATAATTCAAGAGAAAAGATTAATAAATAAAAATAAAGACAATTTTTTTTCCTTCAACTCCAGTGTTAATTCAATGTGCGGAAATCTAACGCTAGGTACAAACTCCAAAACTCAGAAAAAAATTCAACACAAAGGTGAAAGCAACCCCTTTAAAAGTAGGATTATAGCTAAGTCTAGATACTAACTCAAACAAATTCAACAATTTAAAGATTGGTTCTAAACCGGGTAGGAAATGCAAAACTATCTTAAACCTAAATCAGTTCACTTAATAAACATTTTTAGCTATTTTTCGCCTAAACCAATATATGAAAACGTATGGAAATGAAGGTATTTAAATACACTTATGTATGTATCTATATAACGGGTGATTTTTTTGAGGTTAGGATTTTCA
>NW_016163290.1:0-37403 GCF_001687245.7 Rhagoletis zephyria | reverse complement strand
GGAGACACAGAGGTCTTCCTTGCCCCTTAAGAAATGTTCTGCGTCCGATTAAGTTTTATACCAGAAATTGTTCTTCTTGTTATAATCAGAACAACTTCAAGATTTGTCTCCCTATGTGAGAGCTCCAGTTGTGCTCCCTTGAATTAGGGTTTAGTAAAAGTGAGTTTTTTTTTTGTAAATAGCATCAAGCTAGTGTTCATCGAATAGTTTATGTTCCAAGAATGTGCCTATCCTCTTTAGGGTGCCTTCCATAATTTCGCTTAAAATGGCAGCAAGTTGACCCGATATAAATAGCATTAAATCGTCAGATCAAGCTCCCACTGTATACGGACTTGCTGTGGAAACCTAATACACATACATAGTTGTTTTTATTCATATTCATTTAATTCACTCGATTAGACGTTTGTTTAAAAAAAATTGTATACGAAATTATTCAGTTTTCCTTGTGACATTTTTTATACTTAAGCTTATTTTANAGTTAATGGCCTACAACCTGCATAAAAAGTTTAAAATTTTGATCATCATTTGTTAAAATTCGTTGAAGTTTTGTAAATATTCTACAAAGCTTGAAATTTTGATTTACATGTTTTTAGAGAATAAACTATATTTTCATATAAAATAATAAATATTTTTTATACAAAAAAAACTAGTCAAAACTTGCGAACATGTCTTTTCCCTATTTAAATTCTCGCCACCGTATGTAAGTATATATAAAGGAAGACATATATAGTAAACTGTTTGCTAGTAGCCAGCTTTCAATCGCGCTAGGACGGTTTTCGCTGACTGCCCTTTCAGCGTATACAGTAATTTATACAATATGTATGTTTGCTAATCTCTTTATAGTAAAACTTCTTTTTCTGATAAAATAATCAAAAACTTTACATTAACAGCGAAAAACTTGTTCCGAACAACTCCTGTATCTAACAACGTTTTTCCATTTGTGTCGATAAATACAAAAATAGTATTTGCCCTTTGCAACAGTGCTTAAATGCTATACGTGCGAAATGCTGAGTTTCATATGCCATAATAATATGGAAATGGCAAATGCTTAGTATGGCTGAGTTTCATATGCCATAATAATATGGAAATGGCAAATGCTTAGTATTTTTGAAATTTAAAAAGTACTGGAAAACAAAACAAGAAAGGAAGCAAAGTAAGATAAGCTAAATATTTTTTACAGCGGCAGCGAAAACTTCGAAAGAATTGAGATGATGTGAATATGCACGCGGATAAACTCACAGAAATACATGCAGTTGCGAGCAAAATAATAGCAGTAAAATTCAAAATGATGCTACTGGTAAATTACTTCGACCTGTATCAGAATCCGCATAAATAAAAGTTGTGGTGATCTCCGAAATAGTTGCTATAACTTCTACCGCTTAGACCTTATTGCTTTTTCCATTTCTCCCAATAATATAATCGCGGTACAAAGCTCAATAAAAATATAAAAATTAAATGTTTATAAGCCACAATAACTTTGTCAAAAATTTTCATGAACCAAATTTATTTTTATGTGGAAGAAAATGCGCACACCTTCTTTCTGAGAAATCGAATTTAACATTTTTTAAGTTTAATTCATTTTTTTGAACTTTGTGCAAGCTTTGAAACTTTTATTTATGCGGTTTCTGATACAATCGACCCATATTTTATTTGAAAATTATTAACAATAAATAAATAAACATAAGTTACCAGCAGCATCGTTTTGAATTTTACTGCTANAAGAAATCGAATTTAACATTTTTTAAGTTTAATTAATTTTTTTTAACTTTGTGCAAGCTTTGAAACTTTTATTTATGCGGTTTCTGATACAATCGACCCATATTTTATTTGAAAATTATTAACAAGAAATAAATAAACATAAGTTACCAGCAGCATCGTTTTGAATTTTACTGCTATTATTTTACTCGCGGCTATACATTTGCAGAGACGCATTTTGTATGTATGTACAAACGAAGAAAATTAAGTAAATACCCCGAAGGAAATACGAAGACGATAGTATAAAAATTACATGCAGCTATAAATATTTAGTTGTAAAAAGACTAAACATATGTACATATGTACATATTTAGTTTAAAAAATTATGGAAATGTATTGCTATCCGTAGTATGTTGATAATTCCTTACTTTGGGTGGGAGTGCAAGGGTAACTGGTGAATTTGGTTGNATTATTTTACTCGCGGCTATACATTTGCAGAGACGCATTTTGTATGTATGTACAAACGTAGAAAATTAAGTAAATACCCCGAAGGAAATACGAAGACGATAGTATAAAAACTACATGCAGCTGTAAATATTTAGTTGTAAAAAGACTAAGCATATGTACATATGTACATATTTAGTTTAAAAAATTAGGGCAGTGTAATGCTATCCGTAATCTGTTGCTAATTCCTTACTTTGGGTGGGAGTGCAAGGGTAACTGGTGAATTTGGTTGGGCTCCTTCCTGAAAAGAGAACTTTTTTATCAGAGCTAGGGGACGGCTCCACTACTAAATATATGATCAAACACTCCCTCAAGGGGGCGTTCTTTCCCCTCTACTTTAGAATCTAAACGTTAAAGCCCTACTTCTAAGAATAAAAGGCAATGGTTGACCTATGCGGATGATATAGCAATCATAGCAACGGGGCCCTGAGTGAGTTTTTGTAAAATCCACTCAGTATTTTAAACATATGGTCCAAGGAATGTAGACTTTGCGTCAATCCTGCCAAAACCGAGATGGTACTCTTCACAAGGAAGTATACAATTCCTTTATTCGAACTTCACACCTTAAACGGGGTAGAATTTACCCTCCAGTACCTTGAAATAATTTTGGACAAGAAGCTTGACTGGAAGTGAAATATCGAAGATCGCTCCAGGAAGGCCCATACCGCTATGTATGCCTATCGGACGGCTATGCATGACATGGGGAATAAAACCACATATAGTACACTGGATGTACCCAGCTGTTATAAGACCCACCGAAGGGCGTAATCATATTTCCTGTGCTAAACAAGATTTCATCCTGAGTGAAGGTGGAACGAGTACATTGGAAGGCTACGATGCTCATCACGAAAGCACTACACCCACCAAATATTTATAAATAATATTAAATCTCCCACCAGATTCAGATATGCAAAGGTCCTTGAAACAGTATCTTTTTACACAATAACTTCTCCATAAGAATCCCAGAGATGAACGAAAGGAAAGGAGCCACCGACTAAATCCCACGCTCAATTGCTGCAGATGGTTCCAAGCTTAATATAGAGATGGGTGCCGGGATTTACTCTGCTAAACTCACACTATAACTCAGATTTCACTTACCGGACAACTGTAGCGTTTTTAATCTATATCTAACTAAAATGTTACGGATCGTCCAATGTAGCTATAGAATGCGGAAGGATTCTCAACCTGCTGTATTTAAATTCTCCTTGACTGTTGTATGGGACACAACGACATTCCAGGTAACTGCATAGCCGACGAGGGGGTTGGAATTAACAGAAGTAAATTCTGCACAAGATGCGGGCATACCTCTAACTTCCTGCAAGCGCAGAACTCATCGAGGAGGTAAATACCAGGTAGGCTGCAGAAACCAACTGCCTTGCTACCAGACAAATTTTTCCAAAAATGTATGTGAAGCGATCCATGGCTCTCACACCGCTGGACCGCTCTTATCTCAGATTATTAGAACGCATAATCACCGAACACTGATGGGCACGCACGGAAAAGGATGGGATACACCATCAACGATTTCTGCCGCCGTTTCGGAGATTAGTAAGAGGTAAGAGAGCATCGAACACTGTCGCGCCTTAGCGAAAACACGCAACCACATCTTCAACAAATTTTTACTATCATTCTCTGACTAACATTTTTTGTAATAAATATGTAAAATGCACTCGGTGGTTGTATTACTAAAGGTGGGAAGGAAAAAATGGCTTTTCCAGTGTTATCAAAACGGGCTTTTCCAACCTACGTGTGCCCATGGTGAAATAATACCAGGTGTAGCAATAAGAGCGAGAAGAAAGTTTTGCCACTATCTTTTTTAAAATTTTTATAAGATATCCGACTGTCAAGAAAATAAAGCGAGCAATCTGTTTTATTACTTCAGCTGTTTATAATTTCACCATGCGTGTGCCTCCGTGATCGGCGTCGTGGCAGCCACTCTAACCAAACCTAATGCTAGATGGGCTATTTGTACTAAAATTTCCAAATATTATGACGGCTATATTGACTTTAAGACAGTTGTTAAAATGGACTCTTACTTTAAGCAACTAAAAGTCTAGTTTATGGAGCAATATAACTCTACTAAAAAGTCCTACAGGCTACTACCTACACTTGAATAGAGATGATACACAAACAAGTACATAAAACTTTGTGTGCGAATATGCAAAAGCATCAATAAATTTACTAAATTGCACAAAAATAATGACATACACTTACAGTGCAAAATGTGCAAAACAGAAAACGACAGAAATTCTGCATAACGGGGGTAATGTTGTTGAAAAATTGACATACATTTTAAATAACACATAGCAACAAAATTGCGCTTTGCGGCGTAAATGTCACAGATCACAAGGAAATTTATCGGGAAAATGGAGCAAAGTTATTGTGTTCATTTCAACGTTAGCACATTTCCGTACACACATATGTACATACATACATACAATGTATATAGGCTAGAAGTCAAAGTGAAGTTTTCCATGGAATACATAATCTATTTTTACTCATACCACTATTATATTAGTAAACGAGAATTATAGACTGCTGTTGCTGATACAGGATACTCATTGAATTGTTACTACTTTATAATATTTCTTTAAGTTAAANGATAGACTACAAGATTGCTGTTGCGGATTCAGGATACTCATTGAATTGTTACTACTTTATAATATTTCTTTAAGTTAAACTTCTTGATTGAATTAGAGTGTTAGACCCACTGTACGTGAATTTACTAAGCAGATATATATAAGTATATATGTACGTAAATAATAGCTGCCATTACATGCTAGGTGGATTGTGTTACAAGTCACATACATTTCGTCGGTGATACTGCAAAACGTTCTATGTCACTTATTATCTCTCGTGCTTAATTCATATGTTATCTGTATCTGATCGCACCTTTTAGAGTAAAAATTGCATAGCTTGAAAAAATCGGAACTATTATTGAGTACAGTTCACACCATGTAGCAAGCGAGATTGCCATCGAATAAATGCTACTGAGGCCCCCAGTATCTTTACACTTGTCAAATTCGGAATTCGCATTAATCATTACTATGCAAACCAATCTTTTAATTAAATTTAAAAAAGTAAATTAATTAAAACTTTCGGCACGAAATAAAATTAAAATGACAAGAAAAAGAAATGAAAGAAGAAAGAAAGAAGAAAGTTGCCACAAGAATAAAACAATAAAAACAAATTTTAATATTTTAAATAATATAAAAATAAAATCAAAGTTTTTATAATTTTTAGAATTTTTTCCCAGTGGCTACAATATTTTGAAACCTCCCAAACTTTTATATTTATTGAGAGGTTTTCCACGTATAATTAAAATTTTCAGTATTTCAGAAATTAAATTATAGCCCAGTAAATTTAAATCAAATAGGTACGGAGAAAAAAACTTGAAAAATGGCGAAAACCGTGACCATGTAAAATTTTTTTCTCACTTTTTGCTAACTATTTACAATAAAAAAGCTTTTTTAAAGCTTGTATATAAAAAATGCTCTCATAAATTTGTATACAACCGTTTTTTACGAAAAATGCAAAACAAGCTTGCAAATCGGAAAAAACCGAAAAAAACCTAATATCGAAGATGACGGAATGTTCCCGTACGAAATTAGGGGATCCATGATCTACGTGTCAAATAGAAGTAAACTGCGTCAAAAGTTCGCTACCAAAAGTTGATTTTTTCATCTAAATTTAAATTTACGGGGCTAAAATTTAACTTCTGAAATCCTATAAGATTGAAGTTTTACGTGGAAGAAACATCAATATCTTTAAAATTAGGGGAGGTTTAAAAATAGCTTCGCCATATTTGACGTCGGGGGTCAAAACTACATCAAGTGCCATTAAAAATATTGAATTTCCCACTGACTGATAGGCAATTTTCACCACTTTGTGAAAAATTGCATGAAGCTGCTGAACTTTAGGGCCTTTGGGGCACGTCTTTCCGTTGCCTGATTTTAAAAATTTTTCACAGGGCACGTTTTTATGACCAAAAGAACATTTCTAGCTGGAGTCCGGCTTTGCAGTCTAATGTACATATGTACATACATAGATTTTGCATACAAACCCACCCATAAATTCAGCAGCCTAAAGGATGTAACAATCTCCAAGCCGCTTGTTCGCATGCATTCAAAACTTATGTATATGTACAGTGCTCATGCATCACAAGTCCCTTGCATACATACATAAGTGTATGTACAATACATTTTCGTACATACATATCGTCGTTTAAAGTACAAAAACGCGTATCGTCATTCTGCAAAACTGCGTAACTGACATTTGCTGCCAAAAATTGGATTTGCTCACACAAGCTCTTGGCTCAATCCTTATCCATTCGTCCTGAAATATATTAACCAGAAATGCGATTGCTTTATAAGAAAGAGAACTATTTTGAAATTTGAGTGTTTTTACTTTCTGGAAAATAATTTATGCAACCTTATATACGCGGTTTTGTACTTTAAACGACGCTATGTACATAATATACATACAACATATAAATACAAATTAAAGCCCCACAGGGTGTATGCGGTTGCTCCGCTGTCGATTTGGCGACATGGTTTATTGTGTTGGTGCATTGTAAATTNATATGTACAGTGCTCATGCATCACAAGTCCCTTGCATACATACATAAGTGTATGTACAATACATTTTCGTACATACATATCGTCGTTTAAAGTACAAAAACGCGTATCGTCATTCTGCAAAACTGCGTAACTGACATTTGCTGCCAAAAATTGGATTTGCTCACACAAGCTCTTGGCTCAATCCTTATCCATTCGTCCTGAAATATATTAACCAGAAATGCGATTGCTTTATAAGAAAGAGAACTATTTTGAAATTTGAGTGTTTTTACTTTCTGGAAAATAATTTATGCAACCTTATATACGCGGTTTTGTACTTTAAACGACGATATGTACATAATATACATACATACAACATATAAATACAAATTAAAGCCCCACAGGGTGTATGCGGTTGCTCCGCTGTCGATTTGGCGACATGGTTTATTGTGTTGGTGCATTGTAAATTGTGGTTTTGATAAATTTACTTACCGGTTGTGGTGACAAAAAGGCAAACGGTAACACCAGAGCTAAATAGGAAAGAGATATGGTAAAGGATATGTTACTGTTGCGGTAGCACACCGCTCAAAACTTAGCAAAATATATGTATATTTATACCAGTGATTTCCAAAGTGGTCCATTTGGACCTTCAGGGTCNGTACGAATGTAAATTTAGCGGTGCGCTCTTATGTACAGTGCTCATGCATCACAAGTCCCTTGCATACATACATATGTGTATGTACAATACATTTTCGTACATACATATCGTCGTTTAAAGTACAAAAACGCGTATCGTCATTCTGCAAAACTGCGTAACTGACATTTGCTGCCAAAAATTGGATTTGCTCACACAAGCTCTTGGCTCAATCCTTATCCATTCGTCCTGAAATATATTAACCAGAAATGCGATTGCTTTATAAGAAAGAGAACTATTTTGAAATTTGAGTGTTTTTACTTTCTGGAAAATAATTTATGCAACCTTATATACGCGGTTTTGTACTTTAAACGACGATATGTACATAATATACATACATACAACATATAAATACAAATTAAAGCCCCACAGGGTGTATGCGGTTGCTCCGCTGTCGATTTGGCGACATGGTTTATTGTGTTGGTGCATTGTAAATTGTGGTTTTGATAAATTTACTTACCGGTTGTGGTGACAAAAAGGCAAACGGTAACACCAGAGCTAAATAGGAAAGAGATATGGTAAAGGATATGTTACTGTTGCGGTAGCACACCGCTCAAAACTTAGCAAAATATATGTATATTTATACCAGTGATTTCCAAAGTGGTCCATTTGGACCTTCAGGGTCCACGGGATACTCGACGGTGGTCTACGTTGGCGTGAAAGAAATAGGGGGGTCCATGAGTTGTAAGTGGTGGTCCGCGAAAGTTTATCTGGTTTCGGTAGTAAAGAACCAAAATAGTCTCTTTATTTGACTTTAATTTTTTTGAGTGGTGCTCTTGACGCCGTTGCCTTTAATCTCAGAAGGTCTATCTAGTTTTTTGCTCTCACTGAGCTGACGGGACTTCAGACATTTTTTTGTTGGATTGCTGACTGGTCACTTCACGTGATAGGCCTGACTGTGATAGGCGTAAATGACAACTGCATTTGCCCATTCTGCCTTGCAGAGAAAGAGATGGTGGANGAAAGAGAACTATTTTGAAATTTGAGTGTTTTTACTTTCTGGAAAATAATTTATGCAACCTCATATACGCGGTTTTGTACTTTAAACGACGCTATGTACATAATATACATACAACATATAAATACAAATTAAAGCCCCACAGGGTGTATGCGGTTGCTCCGCTGTCGATTTGGCGACATGGTTTATTGTGTTGGTGTATTGTAAATTGTGGTTTTGATAAATTTACTTACCGGTTGTGGTGACAAAAAGGCAAACGGTAACACCAGAGCTAAATAGGAAAGAGATATGGTAAAGGATATGTTACTGTTGCGGTAGCACACCGCTCAAAACTTAGCAAAATATATGTATATTTATACCAGTGATTTCCAAAGTGGTCCATTTGGACCTTCAGGGTCCACGGGATACTCGACGGTGGTCTACGTTGGCGTGAAAGAAATAGGGGGGTCCATGAGTTGTAAGTGGTGGTTCACGAAAATTTATCTGGTTTCGGTAGTAAAGAACCAAAATAGTCTCTTTATTTGACTTTAATTTTTTTGAGTGGTGCTCTTGACGCCGTTGCCTTTAATCTCAGAAGGTCTATCTAGTTTTTTGCTCTCACTGAGCTGACGGGACTTCAGACATTTTTTTGTTGGATTGCTGACTGGTCACTTCACGTGATAGGCCTGACTGTGATAGGCGTAAATGACAACTGCATTTGCCCATTCTGCCTTGCAGAGAAAGAGATGGTGGAATACTTTTTGTGCTTCTTGCTGACTTAGTTGTTTGTCATCGATTTTTCTTGTTTCGGTATTTTCTCTATTGTCAATTTCTGAATTAAAATTATGGCGTAAATAGATTTGCGGTTTTGTTGTTTCAAGTTTCATCTTTTAAAAGTGTGAGTGATTAATATTTTTCGTATTACTTTAAATTCGGTGTGATACAAATAATGCCTTCAACTCAAATAGACTGTTTTACAAACACGCCACACGCAGGGATTGTAAATGACGCTAGCGCTCAGAGTGCTCTTGAAAATTTTAAGGGGCGCGAGAGTTTACGAGCTCTTTATTTTAAAACTTGCTTGTGTGTAATCACCCTGCAAACCAAAGTTCCCGAAATCTTAAGGAAATCGTTAGGAGTATCTGATTTCTGCAACGATTTTTTTTACGAATTTTCAAAGAAAATTATATGAAGGGGTTGACACGAACTCGTAAAGAAATTTCTGTACGAAAAATAAAGAAAATTCTGGAAAAATTCTGAAAGATATTCTTCACATAGCAGCATTATTTTCGTTGCTTCACAGATTTTCTTCCGAAATTTCGTAAAAGAATGGAAGTGTGCGTAATTTATTTCATTTTAGAAAATTCGGCAAAAAATCGAATTAAATCTTAAGGAATTCTTTAAAATTTCTTTACAATGCAGAATATTCTGAAAAAATGGTTTGCAGGGCACATGTACACATAGAACACAAAAAAAATATTTTATTTTTATTTTTGTCACTCCGAATCGTGTTTTGACGAGCTTCTTCTTATATGGCGCCTAAGCGATTTTCGCCGAGTTCAGCAAAGCACGCCAGTATTTTCTCGTCTATGCCAACTGACCGCCATGTCCTTCTTCTCTTGGCCTTTCCATCGCTGTGGGGGCCTCCATCTTCCTCTGACACCACCAGCGGGTTCCGCGTTGAATACTTTCGGAGCTGGAGCGTCGGTGTCTATACGAACGACAAGCCAACAGAGCCGCTTATGTCCTTGTAAAGCTTATACAGCTCACCGTCTACAGTTCTCGCCGTCGCCAATGCGTAAAGACACGTAAATCTTCCACGAAATCTTTATCACTCAAAAAGCCGCCTTGTCTGATATTTTCATTGCGTTTCATTTCCATTCTTCTGCGCCATATAACAGCACGGGCATGATGAGTGACTTATAGCGTGTGATTTTCATACGTCGAGAGTGGACTTTATTTCTAAATTTTCTCCTCAGTCCAAAGTAGCACTTTTGGCAAGAGTGATTCTGCGTTGGATTTCGATGCTGACATTATTATCGGTGTTAGTGTTAGTTCCCAAGTAAATGGAATCCTCTAAGTTCCCGAAAATATAAGTACCAACAATGACGTAAGCTCCAAGACTGTTTGGTCGGTGACAGGGGATACGTCGTTTTGTCCTCGTGGACCACCACACCCAATCGCTTTGATTCCTTATCCAACTTGGAAAAGGTAGACAGACTTCGTGGTTCTTCNTCTCTAAGTTCCCGAAAATATAAGTACCAACAATGACGTAAGCTCCAAGACTGTTTGGTCGGTGACAGGGGATACGTCGTTTTGTCCTCGTTTGATTCCTTATCCAACTTGGAAAAGGTAGACAGACTTCGTGGTTCTTCTTAGCGATCATGTCGATGTCATCCGCAGATGCCAGCAGTTGTATCCTCTTGGAAAAAAGTTTTCCTGAGCGGTTCAGTTCTGCAGCTCTTATTATATTATCTGACAGTAGGTTAAAGAAATCTCATGGCCTTGTCTGAAAACCCGCTTGGTAGCAAATAGTTTGGAAAGGTCTTTCCCAATTCTGACGGAGCTGGTGGTAATACTCAACGTCATTTTACATAGCCGCGGGGATGCCAAATTCAGACATCGCAGAATATAGGCAACTTCTTTGTCGAAAGCGGCTTTAAAGTCGTCAAAGAGATGGTAGGTGTCGACCCTTTTCTTTCGGTCCTTTTCCAAGATTTCGCGTATTTTGAATACTTAGTCTATGGTGGATTTTTCATGCACCATATCAACTCCTCGTTGTCGTGCTTGAATAGCTCAACTGGCTGTCAGCTCCAGCAGCTTCGTTATTTGCAAGGGCGCTATTGCTATTCGTACCTCATCGTAGCCAGCTGGTAGAACATCGACTCCGTCATCATCGACTGGGCGCTCGCGTTCGTCTTCACCATAACTTTTCGTGCTGCTACCATTCAGTAGGGTGGAGAAGTGCTCCCTTCATTATGTAATTACGTTCTGGATATCAGGCACTAGGTCGTAATGTTTTTCTTACAAGAGTTCACCCCGGTCTTGAAATCTTCCGTAAGTAGCCTAACTATATGGTAACATTTTCAGGTGTTTTTCCTATCAGGCAGCATTTTAAGCTTTTCACACTCACGTATTTCGGCCTCTCTCTTCTCATTCCCACTTCAGTTCCCTATAGCGGTCCCACATAGCCCGCGCTGCATAGACGCGTTTTCTCTGATATCCAACTACTTCTGCAGCATTTCTTAATGAGCGGAAAATGTGGTTCCACGGCTCACATTCGTATATTGGTTTGTTGAAAAACACTCTCTGAGGGCAGGTGTGAAAGTCGACTGTAGCTTTTCAACGTTAAGCTTTGCTTGCATATTTGGGCGCACATTTTTTGCTGCACATAGGCGGTTGTGTATCTCGGCTGCAACAAGATAGTGGTCCGAGTCAATGTTTGGGTCTTGGAGTGTATATACGTCCAAAAGACAACATGATAGATTTGGTTTCTCGTTTTTCGATCTGGAGACAACCACGTAACTTGATAGATCTTTTTTATGCTTGAGCCTAGTACTGCATACCACCATGTTTTGGGCCCCGGATCGATCACCCTCAGTCCGTTGTCGAACGTTTCGTCGTTTTACATTTAGGCTTTTCTATCAAAACAGAGATTACAAACTAGACTTCTTTTCCATATTCCATAATTCTCTATTCCTAAGAACGTGAACGTTAACTATTTTTTCCACATAAATAATTAGTCGAAATACTCATCGTAAGTTCGATGGGGCCTAAAGCTGCAATGCCTGATTTTGTTGAGATTCTAGGAGCCGGCGTAAGAGTCTTTTCTGTCACCAATTTTCAGTAATTATTTTAGACAAATAACAGATTAGCTGAATCCAAAGCAAGCTTACTAAAGTTGATGTTTAAAGCATCGTCTAAACTGACATCGATGTATCGTAAATTCCGCGATGTTAGGAAATTGTAAACGTTTATAGCTAACATCGTATTTCGAACCGATATTATATGCGATGTATCAACTGAATCGCTAGCTATCACATGTTTCCTTTGCTCACAGGATTTCGTCACTCGCAGGTTTCAACTCCTGAGAGTTTCAGTGTATGTGAAGGTAAATAGTTTAAAAGATTTCTCCATTCCTTGCTAATAAGGAAGTATACGAGTGTTGCCAAAAGAGCTAATCAAATATTTTGTCGATCTCTCTCCCGCAGAACAGCATGGCATAAGTGAGACTGGGTCTTTTTTCAAGAGTTTGCCAATTCCTGACGGTCATAGGACAATGCATTTCCAGACGAAAATAACTGACTGCAGTCCAAGCTAAATTCAATACTTTTAATCCTAACATCCGGTTTCGCCAGCAATTTAAATGGAAAACGATTTTTTTATTTTCTGTCAATTTACATATAAGATTCAAAAATTTAAAATAATTTTTCACTTAAATTGCGGTCATGAAATTGGCTTTAAGTATGTAAATTCACCTCCGCTTGGCTTAATAATTCTAGAACTAGAATATCAACAATTTTTTGCCGTATGCGATATTTTGCCATAATTACAATTTCCAGATAAACCATCCTGGAGTTCGTGATGTAATTATAAAAAGAATTTAAAATTCATAACGTCAAAAATCATAAGGGACAGAATAGTTGACATCAAAATTTGTTATTGCTCTATGAATAAAATTTTGTTTTTGCACAAACTGGAATACGATTAATGCGAAATTCGCAAAATTGAAAATCACCACTGGATATTGAAAGTAATTAAAGCGAAACGTAGGAATCAATAGCTTACATATCGACATGCGGTTGCAAAAACCACAATAAAAAAATGCGAAAAGAGGGGTTTCCAAGAAACTTACAATTTTAATAGAACAAAGTTGGCTGTTATGTACGCAAGCCTTAGTGGGTGGCCATGTGCTCTTCCATCTACATAACTGGACTTAAATTAGTGTCTAAACTGGGTTAGGGGAACCGATTTCATGATGCACATGTTGCCTAACAATGGTGAGGCGTTTTAATGAAGTCAGCTTAATGATTACGCTGTTTGAAGAATGGCGCTCGATGGCTGGTCGCGGTTGGTGGTCGTCTAGTTGAACAGCTGTGGTCTTTCTGTTTGGCGTTTTGATTAAAGGATAAGTAGGTTAGTGAGGCTGCGAATCTGTGGCATTGCAGTCCACATCATCGATTGGTGAATGAACTTCCAGTCACTTATGTATGTGTGTTACCTAACCGTTACGTATCCGCGTTTAGCCGCCCACAACAGGATGCTGCAAAAATAAGAAAAGCAGCAAATTTCAGAGAAAAATTACCAAAGAGCAAACAAAGAAGACGATGAAGCCGTATAGGCGGCAGCTTGTTGGGGTCAGTGGCGTAAGTGATTGCACAAAAGCATTAATGGTATTGTCGATGATGAGGATGGTGGTGATTATGGTGAGGTCTGCCACCACAGCATAGAATGATGCTTATAATCAGCGTAGCGCTGGCCGATGTCTACGTCGGTTTTGGCGCTGATGAAAAATGAAGTTTTCTTTGAAAGCTTGATTGAAATTTGTGCTGTGGTTGGGCTGAGTCTGAGGCTGTTGCTGTAGAGGTCTTTTCATTACATGACGAGATGATATTAAATGGTCTATACTGATGCTGCTTTTGTGCTCGGCAATAACAGTGAGAGACGAGAAAGCGTAAATCATCGAGGATGAGCAAAAAATGTATGCTGAAAGCAGTAATTAAATGAAAAATGATTTTCTAAGGCTATGCGCATTGAGAAAATGCACAGTAGCTGACGGGCGCAAGTACTTGTGAAACGGCCTGCACAGATCTACTAAAAAATTTTGCATAAATGCTTACAGACTATTGGTACAAAATAAAAAAGGGGGAGTTTTTTTGCAGCAAAAAAATTGGTACAATATAGCGATGTTCTATTGAAAATTTTCAACCAAATCATTTTCGCGATTGGGATAAAGAAAAATATTTGGGTATTCACACAATTGGAATACGATTTGCACCAAATTTTGGCAAATACCCAATCGTGTGACACTGCCTTTAAACTTGTATTTATACGAATGTTGTTAAGGAATGAACTATAAAAAACTAAACAAAATTAAATAACAACAAAAATAATATTTTAAATCGGTTTGAAAATACCTCTAAAAATTGACTTTATTATGAACAAAAATAGTTTCTTGAAGAACTTTTTGAAAAAAGTCCGCTTAGATGACAAAACAGTTTAAGCTTAAAAAATCTACATAAAAATATTAAAAAATTGTATCAACGGAGTCATAATAATGAGATTTATGATCCTATTTTTTAACTTTTTTCAAAGATTTGTGTAAGAAAAACTTGAGTAACTGCTCATATACTATATTTACCGATATAGACGTATGAGGTGGCAGTGCAGAGGTATTTTGTCACCCTTTTTATTTCTTTGCAAAAATACTTATTCACGTCCCAAATTTTTCTTTATCAAATACCAATACATCTTAATTCAACATGGAATGCCACGCGTTTATCTTACCTTCCTCTTTCATACTTTGAATGAGGTTATTCGCAAAGAAATTAAAGTGAGAAAATACCTTATCAATTATGAAAGTCTTGGTAATTGGTAAGGTTTTGGCTAAGTTATTCAAGTTTCTCTTAAACCAGTCTTTGAAAAAAGTTCAAAAACAGCATCAAAAATCTCATAATGATTACGTATAAATTTTTTTCAATACTTTTATGCAAGCTTTTTAAGCTTAAACTTGTTAGTCATCTGAGGTAATCTTTTCAAAAAATATTTAAAAAAACTAAACATTTTATTAATAAAAAACTCAATTTTTGAAGGTATTTTCAAAGCGGTCCAGCTCACGTAAATCTTAATATTTTTGCGCGAAATTTCGGAGGAGGTCTTAAAATATAATAGATTTTATAATTTCAGGAAGAACAATACTGATTTTTTTTTGTATGGGGAGTAATGCAGTCTACTGTATATAAGTTGACTATGATTACTGGGCCGTGCTATCACCACTAAGTGCATTTTAAAATTTTCAGGCAATAACCTCATGCGATTATCGCTTATATTTTTTGTTGTTTGTGTGAAACATTTTATTTTTATCACTATTTTTCTTTTAATCAAAATATGTTGAAATAAAAGTGAAAATAAAAAAAAATATTTTGCCAGAAAATCAGATTTTATAAAATATAGCGGGTTCGTGTTTAGGAAACGAATTTTTCAACATACAGGTAGCTCACTTTACGAATTTGAACGAAATCGGTTAGTAACTCTACTCCAGCGCCACCAGCGTATTGTCTAGTAGGCTATAATAGGACCATATATGTATGCAAGGTATAACTTCTGAGAATTTGACTGAAATCTATGCAGTAATTTTTGAGTTAACTCCAAACAACGAAAACGGCTATTATTTTATAAATATAGATTGCGCTCATTTCATTATTTTTCAATAATTTTAATATTTCTTAAAACTAAAATAATGCATTTGCAATTACTACATATGAATTACATATAAATATCTCATGACTGGCGACAATTTTGTCAACGATAATTTTAATTCGCGGCAATGATAATTTTGCAATGGAATTTCTCATGGAATTGAAGCGGTGGTGACAATAGTTTTTATGAAACAAAACATTCACCAAACTATCGAAGTGTCACTGACAATATGGTAAATGCCTGTGGTTACAAATTATCACCGTCACTTTATGAAATAGGCCCCAGGTCATGGTACAATAAGTACAGGTATTGTCTTCCCAGAGAGCGCATATTCCGATCTGCCTTATTAAAATAATAGCATTGTTGCCCACACTAAAACGTTTACTGCTAGGGAAAAGGGATATTTCCATACCCCTTATACCATATATGTACACATATTTTTTTAAACAAACCATCTTGCAGAGAACTTTTTAATTTGCAAAAGCCGGTAGAAAAACATTTGCTTGTAAATACATTCAAAATTTGTATGGCTCACTTTATTTCAAACGTTTTTTCTTTTGTTTTGAAGAATTAAATTGAGCAAAAACAAAAAGCAAAGCCAAATAAAAGTAAAAGAATCAACATTGAACTGTGTCAAAATGAAAATAAGGGAGCACGAATTTCGATGTGAAGCAAAACTCTCTGGTAAGACAATACCTGTAATTATTGTACCATTCCTCAAGTCTATATTTTTTGTAAATACTCTCTTAAAATTAATGCCAGATAAATATAACAAGCTGCGAATAAACTTTGCTTTTGAAAATGGTAAACCATGAAATTGGGTTCCGACTGTCTTTAATGGTATTCTTTGTTGTTTAGAAAGTGTTCTAACAATGTAAATAAATCATTATCTCCATATTAACAAGAAGCTTTTCTCAAGCTTATCTTTGGTCTCGTTTTATCTACAAAGAAGTTGTAAATAGATAGACTGCAAAGGTCAAAGACTTGACTAAATAAATACATGCAAAAGAGCAGCAGGCCGACACCGGTTTTGGCAAGCTATTTGTAGAAGTGTGCGCACCTCTAAAACTAAATGGTAGGTATGTACGAGACAAAGAGGAAAGTAGTGCACAAGCGCGTGGCGCACAATGTCTGCGAATTGGTGCCCAGACTAAAGCAAAAAAATAAAAAATTAAGATAAAGATAACTAGACAAACAAAAATTTACAAAGTTTGCTTAGTGCCGGCGTATAAATAAAAATTTCAACAAGCTATACGAAGGCACACACAAACATAAAACCTGACGGCACAGCTTCGTTTGCAGCAGCTTTAATTAGTTAATTCAATTTCGCCTCTTGGAAATATGTAACAGAGGAATGATAATGAGGATTACCGAAATATTTCGTTGAATTTTATAGAAAACATTTGCAACTAAGTACTATTGAAATAAATGTTAACAATAAGATAAAATAAGTGGTGGACGAGCTTCTGCGAATCTTCTAAGCTCGCAGAACAAAGGTTATCGCCTTCGCCTTGGTTTCTACATAGACAAGGGGAATAATAGAAATTAATTGGGAAAGTACAAAGACTCGCATACCTCTACATAATGATAGTAGTGTGTAACGTCCCTAAGGTGGGACTTAACATGATATTTCAACTGCTAACGCTGCATATTTTTGTCTATGGTACGGCCGCAAAAACCGCCTTCGGATTCCGAGAAGCCGATACGTGAAAATCAATAAAAAATGGTTCAAGGGATCGGATCCGATCTCTACTCGGGGGAGCTGTAGATCAATCCGTTCGTTCGGCTAGACTCTTTCTGAATAGCACGGTTCCAGACGGGACAGCTACTAAGTATAAGCCTTGAAAGCAATATTATTGAAGATAGTAAAATCAGGGATTAGTTGGAAATGTAGCGCAACGTCACTCTTTGCTGTGTTTCCAGATATAGCAACTTGACGGAACAGGAATAGATGAGATTTCCAGATGCATCTCTGAGATGCCAATTAACGCTGCGGATAAATGTGCACTACCCGTTCAGTGCTCACTTAAGAACAATTTATGAATAAACTATAGCGGTTAGGGGAATGTGTCTTCGCCTGATATTCAATCAAAGAGGGTATTCATAATAGACAACTACATATGTCTCCAAATGAGAGTATAAAATACCTTATACACACCCTCTTATCCTAATCGGACCTTATAGCTCAGAGGATTAAAGACACAAAATGCATTAAAATTGAATGGCGGAAATTTGTTTCTCTTAGAAATTTGTAAGCAATTTAAAGTATATGAGTGGACAACGAAATGGGGCGTGCCCATATAAGCCGAAAAGTAGTAACCGTACTGCATATTCGCATTAATTTCGTGTATGCTCCATTCTGCAATTAGGAATGAAGAAATGTCGAAAATGGCCGAAAAGTCGACGCACTGCCACGCCCACAGCTCTTTTGAGATGCACGCTGCTCGTTTACACCAACAATTTTTAACAAGATATTGAATAGTTTGTCAGTGTGACGCCCATCTCCTACAAAACTCTTTTGGCTACAAGTACTAAATTTTATTTCTAAAGCAGTTCCTATTTCTTTCTTTTAAAAATGACAAAACAAAAACATTGACAACACCTGTATATGTACTAAATTATGTGTATGTATGTTTAATGGATGAAATCTACCTTGTAAGAGATATAACGTGTCCACCTGTTTGCAAATTGCAATTTAAGTAAATTTATAAGATAAAGTAAACATTGCAATATGGCTCTAAAATAAATAAAATTATAGTTTAAAAAACTAAAACCTCCCTATTATAATTGCCATTCGTACTGTCATCAGGTAAGTAACTTGAGAATAGAAATCGCTGCATCTTTTAGGCGCATCAATATTACATAGTTACATCCCGAGCTAATAAGAGGAAGGTAAAAAGAGGTTTAAGAAGGCTTACAGACGAAAATATTTTTGCTGAAGGTTGCCACCTGCTTGCAATATGGGTATCAAACTGGAGAGGTTTAGGAAAGTTTACTGCCGAAAATAGTTTTTAGGAGGGTTGCCACCTGCCTGAAAACTTTTATTCACTGAAATTAATAAAACTAATTAAATATTAAAGGGATATCAAACAGAACAGAAATAGTATTTGCTAGTATGAAATAAAAGAAGAGGTGTCTTCTTTTTTTCGATAAAGAAAGTAAAAAAAAATATTTCACGCCAAAAAAAAATATTGGGGCGTGAATTTTGCATGGAATGACCCTTCTCCCAGCGTATTTATTTATATGGTTGCCACCTAATTTATAAAGTAAGATATTTATTTAACGCGATAGAGTCGATTTTCTTAATTGTTTATAAAATATTCTTTTTACGGAATTCTAAGGAACTCAGCAGGCTACAATATTTACGATATTTTTGGTTATCAACATTGTAATTTCAAAGTATTTTTTTCATTTTCTTTCACTGAATACTGAGATATTTTTTAGGCTAAATTATTAACGCATTGATAAAATTTTTTTTATCGACACAATTTTTATCGAATGAGGTGTTGGATTAGACCTAAAGCTTTGGTAATAAATTTCATTAACAGTGTTACGTGGAAAAATATTTACAAATTAAGCTATCCAAATGCCAATTANTAATAAATTTCATTAAAAGTGTTACGTGGAAAAATATTTACAAATTAAGCTATCCAAATGCCAATTATCTGAAACACCCAGATCTTGAAAACTTAAAAAAAAATATTCAGATTGTCGGTAAATCTGATACTATTGATTAGGGTTCTTGAAATCATTTCAATAATTCCAGTATTCGAATATTCCAAAGTTCGATCGGCCATTTTTTCGTACAATTGCCAATCGAATATTACTATACGAATAATTGACTTTCCTCGATTATTCAAATAGTCGATTATTCGTTGTAATAAGCGTTATTTGTAAAAAAATACAATTTGTTTTTGTGATCATAAGTGCAAAAAAATTAAGTTGACTGTTATGTTATTTAGGCGAAGAAGTACCGAAATTACTAGTTTTTTCATTGTCACTCGAAGAAATCATAATTGTTTTTTATACCCGAGCGCACTTGTGCACAAGGGTATTATAACTTTGTTCACATAACGGTTGTTTGTAACAGGCAAAACGAATCGAGATAGATATAGACAAATGTATACATAAATGATCAGGATGAAAAAAGAAATCGATTAAGCCATGTCTGTCTGTCTGTCCGTCTGTCCGTCTGTCCGTCTGTCCGTGTACACGATAACTCGAGCAAAAATTGAGATATCTCAACGAAATTTGGTATGTAGGTTTCCCTTAATCCAAGGTAGGTTGGTATTGAAAATGGGCGAAATCGGACTTTAACCACGCCCACTTCCCATATAACGGTAATTTTCAGAAATACGAAAACTGCGATATTTTAGTAACTACTGAAGATAATTCACTCAAAATTGGCATTTACAATAAATTTTAGACGAAAAATAAGAATATTATAAATTTTTGGAAAATGGGCGTAGCCACGCCCACTTATGGTTACATGTGTATATCTTGGTAACCGCTGCACCAATTTCTTCCAAACTTGGCACAGTTGTTGGTTTTGCTACAGCATACCAAATGGCCGAAAATTTTTAAAATCGGACAATAACCACGCCTACCACACATATAACGGTAATTTGGAGAAATACGAAATCTTCGATAAATCAATAAATATTAAAGCTAGTTTATTCAAAATTAATGCTTGCAACAATTATCTACCAAGAAATACGTTTATGATAAAATTTTGGAAAATGGGCGTGACACCGCCCACTTATGATCACATATATGTATCTCGGTAACCGTTCTACCAATTTGTACCAAACTCGGTATGATTATTGTGCTTGCCGCATAGAAGCAAACCGTTGAAAATTATTGGAATCAGATTAAAATTTCGACCACTTATCATATAACGGCAAATTTCGGAAATGCTTGAAACTTCAATATTTCGAAATTTAAGGACGCTAATTTACTCAGAATTGATACACACCGAAAATCATATATTTAATACTTGCGCCGGGTATTTAATGTTCGGCTCCGCCCGAACTTAGACTTTCTTACTTGTTTTAACTTTACTTTGGGCTTTCAAATAGAATGTTCATATTAGAGGTAATTGACGTTGGCATCAAATACAACATATCTGTGAAGTTTGAAGAGTGCTCCACGAAATTAAAAAAAAAAAAATGGCAGCATGCAGAATATCTGTCGCAGCTAATTTGAAATTTTTGAAATTTTACGATTTTTTTAATTTTTAATAATGTAAGATACTTCAAAATGTTAAAATTAGACCAGTGTCTCACCGAATGAAGGAAATTACACTGACTAAAAGGTGACTATGATTTGAGAAACTAAAATTCCATTTTTTAAATTTTTATTGGTGCACTCAAAATTCATTCTAAAATTGTTATATATGTAAAGTAAATAATATTTACATATGTGCATAAGGAATACTGTGTAAAACCGTTAAACGCCAATATTTAATTACTTTTAAATAATATGGCTTTAAAGTGACTGCATATGGTGGTGGTATACGTTACATACGAGAGTGGTTGTTTTTACTTTTTTAGTATATATTTTTTAAGTTTTAATATAAATACATTTTCGCGATGGAATCTTGTTCTTTATACAAAACTGAAGATAATGCATTTTTGAAGATAGGTGAATTCCCATTTTCAACCAAAAACACGTGTTTGTCGAAAAATGTAACAACTCGTGAGATTTGCTCATATATACACATATGTATACATGGTTACTTCCACTTATATCGCTTTTAAACAAATACATAAACACGTACATGCCAAGGTACTCTACTTTTTCTTGCTATTTATTTCAACTAAATTACACACATCCTTGCCGCAGAGAATTGCAACAAGTACTTAAAAAGCAAAACGAAAAAAATGCTAAATATTCAAACACAAAGCCGTAGTGGCACTTATTTATCAGAATATACATATGTATGCACACAGCAGTTCAAGGGGAGACGAAATGTGAATGAAAAGCACTTAAGCTGACTGCAGGCGCACAACGTCGCCCTTATGAAGAATAAAAGTCAAGCAGATTACGAAAAAATGTATGCGATGCAATGCCGAAAGAATGCAAAGAAATGCAACAAAAAGCAAGAAGTTTGCAAATGTTAATGGCAAAAACTAATGCAAGCAACGCGCGTGGAGAGGGAGTAAGCGCAATGCACTAAGTATGCGCTGAGAGAAAATGTTATCAGTGAGGCGGAGGTGGGTGATTGTCATTAAAAATATATGTAGATGCATAATCGTACATACTTACATAAAGTACAAAGATATAACTGCACATGCATACATATATCAGTGTAACTACATATATACATATGTACATACTTATAAATGTACTTCTGTATTTAAGTAAATATAACCTCTTTTTCTAACATAACTATATAGTACATATATTTACATCAGCATTAATTTAGCCCAGCTAACTAGTGTACGCTGTGGGAAGCTACTCAGTAGAGAACAATGCACTAATCGCTATAGATGGCGGCCAGTGTTGCCAGACATAAAAAAGCTAGGATTACAAAGCAAAAGATCTAAAAAGATTTAGATGTTTACAAAACAATTTAACCTTTGTTATTCTTCTTTTTTTCCTGCACCGCCTATGCTACTGAGTCCAAAAAGCAGGTCAGTCTTCCCTCTTTTTTGCCCCACTGATGCCAGATGGAAATGCCAAGTGCAGTCAGGTCCTTCACCACCTGGTTTTTCATCACAGAGTAGGCCTCCCTCTTCCACTCGTATGATTTTTTTTAAGCTGTATTTCAATTCGCAACACTATCATCATTGTAAATTTCATACAGTACATCGTTCCATCGGGTACGATACTCGCCGTCGACAACGTGCAAAGGTCCAATAGTTTTCCGCAGAATCTTTCTCTCAAGAACTTATAAATTCCAGTCGTTCGGCATGCGTTCATCGGACCATATTCTGCATTAGCTCCGGCAGCTTTGTTTTTTTTTCAGACGCCATTCATGCCTCATCATTGTCAGATGGTGGAACATCGATTCCTTCATCAACGACTGGGGGCACGGGAACGTCTTTTCCATAACTTTCAGCGCTGGTACCATATATTAGGGTGGAAAAGTGTTGCTTCCATAATTAAAGTATATTGTGGATATCGGTATCTAATTCGCCATCGTTGTTATTACATGAGTTCCCCTGGTCCTGCAACCTTCTGTAAGTCACCTAGGCCCCTGTAAAATTTTTGGGCGTTTTTCGGTCGGCCAGCATTTCATGAACTTTATACTCCCGCATTACGGTCTCTCTCTTCTTTATCCGCCAAACGCATCTCGCTTACCTCGTCAGCTCCCTATACTGGACTTACATAGGTTACGTTCCTTCAGATTTCAGTGAGGCCCTCTAGATTCCATCGTTCTTCTGTGAAGCTTCGTGACATTTCTCATCGTACCAGTTGTTCTTTCGAGCTCGCGGGAAATTGGTTCCACTACTCCCATATATCGGTTTGTTGAATAGTGGTCTCTATAGACAGGTATGAGAATTGAGAGGCGAATAAATTGGCCTTCTGTTGTGATTGCAGATTTTCGACGTTGAACTTTTCTTGCATTGTTGAACGCACATTTTATGCTAAAGATAGGCGGGGTCGTATGCTATTTCGCTGCACCAAGATAATGATCCGGGTCGATGTCTGGCCCTCGGAGTGTATGTACGTCGTGACTTCGATCTATCACAACATTATCGATTTGGTTTCTCATTATTCGAGGTGGATACAGCCAAGTAGATTGATGGATCTAAATCGCCGAGCATGATTTTGATATTGTGACGAGGGCAGCGCTCGTAAAAGAGATCCTTCAGTGCCTCCTCCTCTTCCGTCTGAGTTGAAGAGTCTCGCTTTGACACCGGTGTGAACGACAGTACTCGACGGCGGGGTCTCTCTTCCACCACAAATCCAACACCGCATTGCACTCCAGTAATTTCATCCTGATAAAATTATTTCGCCTAACTGAGCTCCTTGGCAGGCATTGGCCGTTCATTGACCTAGTCGGTCCTATTAAAGAAAAAATACACATAGCTAATTCGCAGTCCTTTCTCCTGTTCTATAGTCTTGAGAGCGGATGGGTGTATAAGTTTCATATCCTCTGCATTCTCCTCTAAGATAAGTCTTTGCTGAAAACATCAGAGCATTTACCTTCATTACAATTTGCAGAAGAAGCAGATCAAAACCATCACGAGAGCAGAGACGTCCCTGCAAAAAATTGTGCGACTCATCTCTAAAGAGAGTATTCCGAGATTCCTCTCAATCGGGTACAATTGGGCATTAATTAGTCGCAACTAGTCTCATACGGGTACTACTGGAGGTCAATTAGTCTCGACTCATCCCTTGCGGGTATAATTGGAGATCAATTCGTCCCCGACTCATCCCTAACGGGTACTATTAACGATTTAATGATATGTGCGCACTTAGTCAATGAAATTTCATGTGCGGCGTTGGCACACAGAGAGAATTCGGCTAACAAAACTGAGCACCCCGGTTCGAATCGCGGCTGGCGCAAATTTTTATTTTTATTTTTTAAAAGTGACTAGTCGCTTTTTATACCCGTTCGGGTATAAAGGTGAACAATTAGTCTCTTCATAGGACATGCTCGAACAAAAGCGATCAGTTCATTCCATATAAAGAGATCAAAAGTGGTATTAGTCGCATGCTCCTTTGCGATTGATCCCGGAGTCATCCCGGATTAGTCCCACTTTTTGCAGGGGTAGTTGTAATAGTTCTCATCGCACCAGTAATGCTTACGCAGGCTAGTGCTTGGGGTTTGCAGTAGGCAATTAAAATAAAACTTCAACATTTATAAATAAAGAAAAGTAAGTTAAAATCCAACTTTTTGGGCCATTGAGAAAAAATCACCCAATGCAGGCTACAAAATGGCAACACTACTCTTAGCGAAGCTAGTGTCTGAGCCACAATGTTGCGGTGGGTCATGGTTAGCCTAAGTTGGTTGCATGAAATGAGGGCCGGCGGATATTTTTTTCGAGTCGAGTTGTGTTGATGTGCATATGAGTGTTTGTGGGGAAATTTTTTCTGGCATTGTATAGAGCAATTGCACGCCAGCAGCTATGCAGTGGGTAACATTTAGAAGGAGGCGCGGTGGAGTAGTTGTGGCAAGTCAAAGAGTGGGGTCACTGGCTGCTACATACCTGTGGGAGGCCGATGTATTCACTGAATGTGCGCTCGAGAAATGTAATTAATTGTGCAATGGTGACATCGGAGAAAAAGCAGCGTTGCCACTGATGTGCATTTAAAATGATAATGAGATAATTCTAATGATGGCAATATTCTTAATTATACCATGGTGTATTACATACTTAGAACGTGCATATGTACATATGTATGTGAGTGATAAAGAAAGAGAGAAATGTACAGGTAGGGCTAGGTAAGATGGGGCAACAAGCGAATTGCCGTTGCAAGTGCGACTTTAATGCATAAAATCTAAGAATTAATGCGCGCACAAAGATAAAATCAACAAACAAAAAGAGAGAAAGCAAACAAATTAAAACGGATAAGTATGGGTAAAGAAACAGAGACTGTTGATTTTTTGAAATAAAAATAAAAGAATGCAATGAAAGAATGCATTATATGCAAGTTAAGTAGAACATACATATATAAAGATAACAAGAAGAAAATGCAAAATCAACAAGCGCAACAGGTAGACAGAAACTTTTTTACATACATACATGTATACATATGTATGTACGTATAAACAAAGAAATATACACAGGAATGTTTTTTATAAGTGTGTATCACACGCTCATTGTGATGGCCCTTTGTGTGGCGCGGCTGACCGCAGAGCGCCTCACAGCTACATATATAATGCAATGAGCTCGAGAGCCGCTATCGCGTTAGTACCTGTTGAACGTTGACTGCTGCGCGCATACGTAGCATGACAAATGTCTCCAAACTCTCCAATAGCACATTGGCTATAACCCGTTTTTGCACTTTTAGCGGCGGAGACTTGGCCGAATGCCCACATTGACTGTCTCTGGCTCTAAAAATCAGCGCGATTGTAGCTAAGATCAGTTAATAAACGAGGTTCAGTGCGAGCGCATCGTAACGGGCTGGAAGAGTAGTTACGGTATTGCTACCGAGGCGCGACGACGTGAAGTGAGAAGAAAGGGGATGCGCTTTGGCTTCAATCATCAATTTGATATCGAGTGAAGAAATAAGTCGAAGTTAAGAATAGAGAATTGTTCCAGGCAAAGTGAAGCTTAACTAAAAAGTTAAGGCCAAGTGCAGTGCGTTGCGACGATATCGAAGAAAATAGAGAAAAAAGAAGCTGCAAAGAGGTCTGTGCTAAGTGCGGTAGAAGAAATTTTTCAACTGCCAAAGGCACGTATACTTGTTTTCGTTTTTTTTTTGATATTTTATTTTAAAAAGAAATATATGTACATATTTGCATATTTTGCGACGAAACAACAACGAAAGACTAATTAAACCCATAGATAATAGAGCTTAGTTGCCAACGACGACGAATAAACTTCTGAGTAGAAAGGTGTACGAAGAAATATCAAACAAGCATTTGACGAAAGATATATGTAAAAAGAAGTTTTATGTGCTCGTAGATATGAAAAAATGCGGCATAATCCGAGCACAAGCAAACAAAGAAATAAATCATACAAGAAAATTCGAGTCAAGATTCTTGCATATTAATTAATTAGGCACATAAATCAGTGCACAGAGAACGATATACATACGTAGCTGGGCGATAACGAATTGTTAAACGAATGAAATAAATAAGTATAAAAAATAAACGAGAATGCATTTTTTCTTTGCTTAGAAGAATTCGCTTAAAACCTATAAGTTATTCTAAAAAACTATTTGTTGGTGTTGACTGATTTTTGTGACATACACATATTTATACATTTTACGATAAAAAAAATTATAAAAATTCTGACGAATAAAATTCCTAATAGCTGACAGTAGAATTGCAATAAAAACGAGAAAAAAAGTGTGAGAGCATACGAAAATACATATGTATGCACCGGCATACATATACATGTACCCACTACTAAAATTTAAAATATTCAACGAAATAGTGAAAAAAATATAATAAGCATACACCTAGTATCTATACAAAAAAAAAAAATCTAAGAAAACTTGCTGAAAAATAATTTGATCAATCAAGTGACGAAAGCAGCAATTTAGTTGAGTGAAGTAACTTGAAGACACGGCTAAAAATAAAACCAAGGAATAAACGCTGAAGAGTATTGCAAGACAAAGACGAAAGTCACATAACCGGATACGATATTACAACGAAAAAATAAACAACGATAAACAAAAAACAATATACACACACACATACATACGCAACTAATACATGCCTTCGTACCTGTGCATGTGAAATTCCTGCACGAAAGAAGATCTTAAACACCTACGTACATACGTATAAATCCTATTTGCCCGAAAGCAATCTAAGAAATAAGAACGAGAACACAAAAACTGCTTATCAGCATAAACTCTTCACACTGGCACTTAAACGTAGCATAAACATACAATTCTCCAACTGGAATAACAATCATATAACACCTTTCACACACCGATGCTAAAGCAGCCAAATAAACGACGATATATTGACCAACTGGTATATCGAGAAGCCAATCATCTGCTATTGCCATTGAAAGGAAGAGTAAAGGAATTGAGCGCGTTGACGTTCGGGCAATCTGCAATAAAGCCTTTGGAAAAAAGTGTGTACATTTTGCTAAGCAACTATTATTTTTGAGTTTTACTTGCATACATACTTGCATTTGTTATGAAATTTATGTAGAGTTTTTATTGTACAATTTATTTCAAAATTATTTAGTGCCGTTTTCTCGAATAGGTTTTAAACTTAGCTTGAGCTGAAAACACACATTTTTTTAGAACAAAATTTTTGGTTAAGGCATATGCATTTTAAAACCTACTTGACAAAATCAAAAGGTCTCGTCAAGGCTTATGACTCGAAAGAAACTCTTTTAGTTGAAAATTGCAATGTTTATAAACCTTTCTCACCACATATTAATGCTGATAAGCTGGTGTCTATCCCTTTTTTCCTGAGTCGTCCCAAATTTTCTGCCAGATTTGCCAGCGAGATTCGACTGTATGTTTATGTATATGTCCCTACATATTTACCTGCTCGTCGACTGATTAGAATGCTGCACGAACTGCCAAAACCCAGTGTGCCTCTTACTTAAACCAGCGGCAAAGGCTTGGAGCCATTGGAAACGCAAAGCTTCCAAACCATTGGTTCCATCGGTATATCCATTTTGGCGCTGAAACCGTTAACCAAAAAGGAGAAAACTATTTCGCCAAGGCATTTAAACTGTCAAAAGCAGTCTTAATCATTCCTGACATGTTGAAGCCCAGACGGGTAATCGCACCATTACTGAAGCCTGAGAAATCGTTGAGTAAAGTCGATTCTTATCATCCGATAACTTTCGTTTCGCCACTGGCCAATAAATTTGAGATCTCGCAGGTCCTTTACTAGGTGGGCCAACTAAACCCGGCAGTGCAGGCAGTGTGCTGTACGGTAACTTTCCCTACAATACCTGGTGCTGTTCTGGATGCACTGTCAAGCCTACAGTCACTTAATACTTTTATACATAGGAAGGGCCATTCGGCCTCTTGTAGGCTTATAACAGATGGCTGCTGTTATAATACTGGATGCAGTGGGACGAAAATTGCTGCAGGCAGAGATTTACACTCGAATTTCTGTTCAATGCTACAGGACAGTACGCCACTGTTTCCTTTGCTGAAAGATACTACAATTTAGAGTCCCTGGGGCCGAGTGCTGGCTTAACCCGAATACTGTAGCACAGGCTAAGGAGTCTATATCAATAGTGAAGGGAACAATATTCACTTTTTGTCTTGGAGAACATGCTTCGGTATTTCAGGCCGAGATACTTTAGACTGAATTAAAAAAATTAAAATTAAATATCAAGGCCCTGAACACGTTGTGAGAAATAGGAGGAGAAGCATCAGTTTACGTGTCTGTAGTGACAGCCAAGCTGCACTGGTGTGGCAATTCTCACAAGTCTCGAATAAACGAATAACGAACATGTTTTACTCTGGGTGCTAGGTCACTCGGGAATATCTGGTTATGAGGCATCTGACCATTTGCTCAGAGAGGTTGAATATTTCGCTCAGAAATGGCTTGGAAGGCCTGCAAGATGAGCAAACCTCGTGTTGCCCTCAATCTCAGAGAGTCTGTCTAGGTATTTGCTTTCATTGACCAGATAGGACTGCAGCCAATTTGGAGGAGTTTTGAGTGGTTACTGCTCATGGCATAAACACCAGACTGTGATGGGTATAAAGGACAACCGCATTTGCTTTTTCTGCCTCGAAGAGCATGAGACGGCGGAACGCTTTTTGGGATTTTGCGAGTTGAGCATCTGAGCTTCTAGAACACAACAATCTGTAGATTTAAAAATGATATAAATGGATCACGAAAACAATATGTACAATAGAAGGCATGCAGTCTGAGTACTGTTCTTGCTGTTTGCGCGCGATGTTGGCATTGGTAATATTATTGATCGCCTGTGCACTGCAAGAATCCTTACTGCTTCCCTTCATTAACAGCGACATTATAATCACAAGATGAACGATTACACAGGTTTACAAAAAAAAAAGCTTATGCATATTAAACCAAACTTATATATCCCTATGTTATTCGACACGCTGAATGCGAATCCGAAGTCCGTTAGTCTCCACCACGTCAGGTTCGTGGTCAGTTGAAGGTCAAGTAGGGAAAGAATTCGTTGAATAAACCTGAAAATTCACATACATAAGGTTTTACATTCGCTGAACCCGAATCCGAGATCCGTTAACCTATATAATGTCAGCTTCGAGGTCATTTGAAGGTCAAATAGGACATAAAATTTATTCAATAAAAATTAAAAAAAAAAACTTTGTTTTTGTTGTCACTGAAACCGAGTATGGAGGTCCCTTGATTCCTCACGGTCATCTGTCATCCCAAGTTAAAATTCCGATGAATTTTATTGAATTTTCAGGTTTATTCAATGATTTTTTCCCTACTTGACCTTCAAATGACCACGAACCTGACGTGATGGAGTCTAACGGACCTCGGATTCGCATTCAGCATTTTTTTGTAAACCTGTGTTATTAACACAAATAACTTTTGTTAACTTGCTCTCCTACCGATGCTGCATCACTATGGCCTCTGCGGTATAGCACTTAAGGCAGAGTGTAGGTAGTTACATACCTTCTAGAACACTGCCGCCCATATAGCCACAGGATTCCTTCTTACGTCTCCAGACCATCACCTCCATAGCAACAACGTTATGCTTCATAAATAGTTTTTGTTTGGTTGTTCCTACAGTCATAGTATATAGACATGCCTTAAATAACATTCACCGGTAGATATTCACCAATTCCTGAGCTTTCACGCTGTGAATGCCTTAATACGAATCTAATCATCAGCTACAAAAAGGAAGAGCTGAACCTAACTCATAAAACCCACGCCACTCACTTATGGACAGTTGCGATCTGGAGATCTTAGCAGATCAAACTCTTACATATCCAGATTCAACCCCAATATACCCAACAAACCCAACATCTATCCAACTTTTAAAGTAACCCCGCCCGCCATCATCGCACAAACCTCTTACTTCGGTCTCACCTCGTTGAAATGGCGCGTTTCCTGGATCTACCGTTGGTTCAGCTAGACGACAACGGATAATAGCTTAACCGATCTGTACAGGGTTAAATAAGCCGCGGTAACAAAGACAAAGTTCATCCCTCTGTAAAAGAACCGCTGTTTTGCTATACTGAGTACCAGTGTTATTAGTGTATCTAATTCTAAGTAGATGGGCACATCTCTCTCTCTCTCTCTCTCGCAAATATAAATCTGGGTCGTTCCTGTTGTCGTGGGAACGAAAAAAAATTGCTTTAGGGTGGTATTATCACATGCGAAGCGAATGACTTTGGCGAAGAAAACTGTGAATATAGTTGTCACAAAAAAAAGAATGAAAAGTATCACAAAAATCGATAGTGAGCAGTGTAATCTGTAACAAAATTTTGGCATTTTTTGGTGGAACTGAGATTCAAAAAAACCTCCAACAAATCTGACCGCGTTTTCTTGAATGCATTAACCAGTAATGCTGCATAATTTATTCTATNATGCATTAACCAGTAACGCTGTAATTCAATCTTCAAGATCTTATTATCTTGATAAATACGGCCAGGTGATGGAACAACTTACACATTTTCTGGATCCCTCTTCCACCCAATACTCGACTGTGCTTTGAAGGCTTACACAGAGGATTTTGAACGATATTGCAATCGGCCTAGAAAAAAATATATTAAAAAACTCAATTTCGCAGCTTTTTAGGACATGACTACGCAGGTCTAGTGGTCATACAAGGAATTTTGCTAAGCGGAACTCATACGGTGAAAGTTAGGCCATTATATCATGCGCCTCTTCTTTCAAGATGTTTTAAATTCAAACTAAAGAAGCTATTGCTCAACCTTACCTTCGCTGAACATCATTTGGAGAGAATATAACTAATTCGGTAATTGATGTAAGCGTGCAAATTTTTAAGCAAATAGTATAAATTTGCATACATATTCGTAAAGCAGAATGCCACAATCATAAATATTACCGATATCAACAACTTAAATAAATAACATCAACAAAATTACAGAAACAAATGTATTAGCGGAGAAGATAGCAAGAAAGACAAACTTAACGCCAAAATGTAGGAGCAAAGAGTGTCACTTAAGTGGCAAATTAGCGAAAACTTTTGCAAACTAATTTTTGCCATGGAAATAAACTTAAATTAGCAGCGCCAGCATTAAGTAATAACAACACAATCTTCAGTCAACAAGTTAAAAAGGATTATTTTAGCAAAATGAAAAAGGTAAACAGAGAGAAAATAAATACGCAAATTATATGAGTGGGTAGGCAACATCTAAAGGTAGACAACGAGCTTCTTAAACGTGTAAATATTTTAATTACACTGCAACAAACATGTGCCATTTATCTCTTAAATGAGTGGAACCGAACTATTCACCATAGCTTACATTTACGTGTTGACGCTTTGACTAGGTACGACTACAACCATACAGGTACAACTGGAGGTAAATTAGACCTGTTACTAGTTATGTGCGGTTCACAGTACTTAAATAAGCGGTTCTGTCGCGTTCGGTTCTAATAAGAACCGGGAATTTGGACCGGTTCCGGTTTTAAGAAAAACGGTAACGGAATAGGTCCTATAGATATAACTTAACAAAAGATTTCGAAAAGATTTTACAAATAAATTATAAAATAAAGTAAAGAAATTACATTCATTCCATAGCTGATATTTGTGTTACCAAAAATTTATAAAATTAAAATACATGAAATTCAAATACGCGTTTCCAGATAAGAATTTAATTTAAAACAAAGCAATGTTTCCATTTAAAAAAATATTATTTTTTCGCTGTTGTCGCTGCTCTTTTGACACATTGAAATCGCAGCTGACAGCGATTTGAAAGCGTCAAAGATAAGATGATGAAAAAATTTAGTCGAGCAACTCAGAACTCATATTACGTAAACAAACCGAATTTCAAGCAGAAAACATCAAAAACAACGAAGTTGATGTAATTCGGCCATATCGGGTATATGGTGGCTATATGATATACTATACATATTACCTTGAACCGAAGAAGATAGGTCAGCTCAGAAGTCCATAATAGTTACATAAACCGAATTTAAAGTCGATAGCGTCAAAAACAACGAAGTTTCTGTATGTCGAACAAAATATGCTAGAACTCCACAATACTTATGCAAACCGAATTTCAGGTCGATAACATCAAAAACAACGAGGAATCGAGTTTCGGTTCGTTCGGTATCTAGTTTCGATTCCTCCTTCCGAAATCATTTTTCGGTTCTTTTGGAATTGAGCTTCGGCTCTTGATTTTTGTTGGAAGCTCATTTTAAACTCATCTTTGATTAGTCGCATTATTTACCTGGTAAATATATGTACGAATGCACATGCATTCATGCATACTAAGCATAGAGTGCATAAAATAAAACGACTTTTTTCGGTTCCATATAATAATTTTATTATTGCCTTCTGTCTTCATATTTTAGCTAGCACTGGCAAAAATATAAAGTTTCAATTAAATATTTTTTTTCGTCGCATTCTTTTATTTATAATCAAAGTAGTATAGTATAACAAATAAATAAAGTATCTTTTTAGCTCATTCAATTTGAATACAATAAAAAACAAATTTGAAGTAGCCAGGACTTGCTGTTGATTTTTTGCAATATTTTTTGTTGAAGGTGCCGCTCATTTTTTTCATATAAAAAAAATCGTATTTCGTATAGAAGAATACGACTCACATGGGAGCGAAAATATATTGTATTATTCGACACAGTCTAATAAATATATGTACATATGTATGTATTACATGTACATACTCAGAAGCAATTTTGCCAAGGCCTACCCTTGATAAGGTATTACAGAACAGATCCTATGCAAGTTTATGTATGTTACCGCATAAATTTGGAATACGTTAACTGATTTTTATAATTCTTTCTTAAAATGAAAGAAGTTAACTCACAGGTGGTTCCATTCTAATTTGGTTTAAATCCGATCATTGGATCATGAAGAAATTAACGACGATCTTCAATTTTTATAAGAGAATTGAAGTCGGTCTTGTTTTTTGCTTAAAAATTATTTGCTTATTTTCAATTTTATACGATTTTAAAACGCTTGCAAACTTCAGAAAAAATCATGGCCGACGAATTGCGAGAGTGAATTTGCCTTGTAATTTTTTTATCATGGTGTTAAGCAAATAAATTGAAATAAGCTACAAAAGTTTGAAAATAAGTTGTGGTTGTAGCTGAGTGCACAGATATGTTTGCTGCAATTTGTTAGCTTTCAGGAAGGCCCAGGTTTGAATCTCGTTAAACCCAACATATAATTTTTAATTTTTGTTATTGGTTTTTCTTAATTAGGAAGCAGACCTTCTATGAGCTGTTCTTCTGAAATCGGAAACGCAATGCCTTGCAATTGGGCCTGTTTCTTATAACAAATAACTAAGGACATCATGCCGTCTACATTCCAGAGAAAGCCTTCTGTAATTGCTTTTTACCCCTTAGTAAAAAGGCTATGTATGTATGTATGTATGTATGTATGTATATACAAACATATAGCACACACATCTGCATACAATGAGAGTATTTAATTCGCTCGAAAGTGTGGATGCTGCCACTACGATTCACTTTGCATGCAGCCGTTGTTAAAGGTAATTAAGGCGCCTGGCCTTTTGTTTCGAAATTGCCGCATCTCATCACACTTCGCGCTCACGCGTTCTTTTATCCCAACTTTGCAGACAACACCGGCAAATTGAACGAATGTGATTCCACCGGCAATAATAGCCCAGCTGCGTGCATACGAGCTGAGCTAAGCTGAGCTGATGGGTGAGTTGGACTGCGTTGGGTTGAGCAGGTTATGAGAGCCGATGAAATGTGTGTGCAAGTGGAATTTTAACAGTCTTAATTTTTTGCTTACTTATGTGTAAATTTAATTAAAAAGATAAAATAGCATAATATGGTAGCGAAGAAGAAAGTAAAAAATAAGTAATAAAAATTTTCGAGAATTTCAAAGCGCAAAATTTGTAAATAACTGTCGACTTTTAATAATATTCGCACACCGCTTGTTAGCAAGTATGCAAAGCCAAGAGAATTCAAGCGCTGAGAGCGTATTGGCGGTGTCGCAATGCACAGTGTCATGGCGGGCAAGAGTGGCAAACGAAGTTTGAAATAATTTTACCGCAAATAATATTTCGTCTTGAATAAAAGGCTGGCGAAGTTAATTTCAAATTAATAGAAGAAGAATTTTTGCTATTATGTATTGTTGTTGCGGATGTGAAAACCTAAGACGTTTGTAAGTGACACCCGGTTGGTTGTCTTACAACGCTGAGAGAACATTGAAGCGAAGTAATTTTTTTTAATGTCAGAATTCAACTTTTAAGTGTAATCTTCTTCAAACGTATTTTCGAAATAAAGCTGACTTTAACTTCCTTAGTGTGTTACCTATATAGTAACGAACCTTTTTTAAAACCTCTTGAGATTCACATGATAACATTTTATAATTTTGTAGTTAAAAATATTTAGCTTTTAAATAAGTTGCAAACCTCTTAAAATTTGTTTTCGAAAAAAAGAGTTTCCTTAAAGCTCATTCGTTTGACATTCATATAATATTATTTAATTTAATTTACTAAATAAATTGAATTCTCTTTCTAAACAGGTGTCAACCCCTTACACAAATATTTTAAATGTGAGGCTTTATAAACATTGCGTTAGATAACGTAATACTCTGATTAACTTACTAATTANAAAAAAAAAACCTAAATGAATTGAAAATATACATAAGTACAGTGAATTGCAAAACTGAGTTCATTGCGATTTTTGTACATTTTTTTTTTTTGGTTTTGTTCATCCGATCAGTTTAATTTGGTTGAAATTGAAATCTTTGTTAGGCCTAACAAATATTAAAGTTTCTTTGTTATTTTTTCCCAAAACCATGTAAATCCAACTTTTAACTTTTATAGAGGAGAAGAATTCAACAAATTTTCATCGACATTTTTAGATTTTTAATCTGAATTTAAGTTTTAGGCCTTTGAAAAGTTCCATTGATTTTTAACAATGTTTTGTTTGAAGACGGCTTTTGCGGGTGTTTTCATACAACAAGTGAATTTATAAAAACTGGCGTTAATTTTTTTTTTTTAAAAATTCAGATTAAAAAGTTTAAAAATTTTATGAAAATTTGTTGAATTCTTTATAAGCTCTGTATAAAAGTTAGAAGTATGATTTATATTGTTCAGTTAAAGCAAGAAGAATATTTTTGTTCAAACGGCATTTAACTTTAGAAGCCTTGCAAATATTTATCAAAAACACTATGCACTGTGCACTTTGCACTTCATTGTATGTACCGTGAGTAAAAAAAAACACATATCAGCTATTTCATCAGGGGTCCTGTAATATCTCTCAGTCACTTTTGAAGACTAAAAAGATCCAGTTAGGGGGTTAGTAGCCGACTGGGAGAAAATATATCTAGCAACTTGCATACGTATTTGTAATGCATCAGCTGGGTCTGAAACCTACGATACTATGCAATTTGACTTCCTTAGCGTATAAACACATTTGTATGCTCTTATCGATTTCCCAGTCTATCTGCCGATTTCACGAAAGCAATTTAAGTGTAAAATGATTTTAATTTTTTGAATTTCATATGGAAGTTAACAAAAAATAAAAAATAATCTTCAACTTAAATTGCTGGTGAAACCGGCTGTATAAGTGTCCGCTTTCCCCTATACGCAAAAGAGAAAACTATAGACTTTTCTAATTTACATTCTCAGCGTTCGTTTTCTATTTACAAGAATAAAAAAGAAAAATATCACAAACCCTGTTATCGAAATTTTTATCGAATTTGAACTGTTTTCACTTAAGTGCATAACGCCCAATGTGCCGGCTTCCAACTTCACATGCATCTGCCATACAAGGCATTGTATGTTCCCTGTAGGGAAACGGTATAAGAGAATTTAGAACCATGATTAGTGCGCGTTAATTCTCTTTCGCATACTAGCAATTGGCGAATTTAATGCGATGTCCTAGTCCTAAGTACGACAGATGTGATCTAGATCGCTTCGCATCCCTTTTCCTATAGTTTCGAAACACTTCTATATTTGTCACCTTAGATATATGTAGATTTCTAATGAAAATTGTTTTTCTTTGGTACTTATCACATTTTCTGTGACTATTTTGGATTTATCAAATTTGCGTATCACTGAACCGACGCGGTTAGAAATAAAATAGGTAGAGGAATCATTTAGAAAATGATTAATTGTTCTAGCTTCTTGCATCAAAATATAATTTTTATAGGAAGTGGATTTAGCAGCACATTTTCACTCCTAATTTTGAAAAGTAAAATAAAGTTCGCTGCTTCTGAACTAGGTATTATCGGACTGGTGCGTTTTTAGCGGTAAAGATCTAGTACGGAACTAGAATTTTGGTTCATTAGTTCGGAGTTTCCCTACAGGGTTTGTGCACGTCTTGGCATTTGACGTAGCCACTGTGACTAACTTTTGCCTTCATTTACTTTGCTCTTGTTGGTTGTTGCGTTCGCTGCTGCTATCACCGGCTCATATTGCTGCCATCAACTTTGTTGCTGTTTTTGCCATTTTGTGCAATGTATGTATTTTAAAATTTCCAGCACGTTGTTTGCACTTATGCGAATCCTGTTTGACTTACTGATAGCATAGCTGCAAAGCTTCTGTTGCGGTTGTTGATTTCTTATTGCTTTTGTATTGTTTCTTTTTGTTTTTACTCGCGTTACAGCTGCTACAGCTATTTTATTGGTATTTGATACGAAATATGCGAACTTGTGTATCCGCTACTTGCATTTACAATATACAGAGTACACTCATACATATGTACTGCAGTTGGCCCTTTCTCTTACTTTCTTGGCTTTCTGTTTATTCGAATTGTGCCGTCATATGGGAAGTTTTGTTTTTCTCTTTTATCAAATTTACTCATACGCTTTTTTCAGCTTTTTCCTTTATCTGCTTCCAGTTCCTTATTGTTTGCATTGAA